>NC_069502.1:98355009-98650009 GCF_027579735.1 Bombina bombina | reverse complement strand
TGTATATTTACAAACGTGTATATATATATATATATATATATATATATATATATATATATATTATGCCAAATACAGATGTCAAATGCTATTTGGACAATTAGGACATAGAAAACCAATTAAACACAAATAATAAAAAAATAAATAAAATATACACCCAAATAGATGCATTCTAATAATTAAATATAGTTATTTAATTAAAAATGCAATACTGGTGTGTTCAAAATAAAATTAAATCAAATATAGTAATAATAATAATAATAATTTATTAATAATACTTTTTAACAGATATGTATGGTATACATTAAATGTTTAGAATTAAATGTAGAATTAAATGTAATATTTAATGTAATATTTAATGTAATTTTATTTATTTTAAACATTTACATAATTTATTTAAAACTGTAAAATTATTCTATTTTTATTATATTATGGTTGATTTTTTTATTGACAAGTTTTGTTGGAGTGTTCTGTTTCTTGGCTACTACATACTGTATGTTTAATTTTTTAAAATAATATAGAAGTGAGCAAATTATTTACAACCAGTCAGAATACATTTAATGAAGGATAACTGACAGGTGGGTTAAAGTTAGGTCATTTCAAAGTCAGTGTAAATTGATTACATTTTTTAAATGTCAGATTTATGAGAATAATGTTACTTTTGCCTGATATTGTGACCTTTTTTAACTCACCTTATTTTACTTTCTCCAACAAACATTTTTTTACACAAATGATTAGGGAAGGTGGCAGCTTTTAGGGTAGATCTTAAAGTAATATATATATAATTGTAAAAGAGTACAATTTGATGGTTGCCAGGAATTATTTATAAACAATATAAATATTTTAAAATTTGAATGCAGTATATTTTCTAGACCTAACACTCTATAATTTTCTTCCCTCTTTTAGGCAACTCTGCAAAGAGTTCACAGATCTATTGGCACAAGACAGAACACCTATAGGTAACAGTAGGCCAAGCCCAATATTGGAACCTGGAATACAGAGTTGCTTGACTCACTTCAGTCTAATCACCCATGGCTTTGGGTCTCCAGCCATCTGTGCTGCTCTCACAGCTCTTCAAAACTACCTTACTGAAGCCCTCAAAGGGATGGACAAAATGTTTTTGAATAACAACAGTTCTAACAGACACACATCTGGAGAAGGACCGGGTAGTAAAAATGGAGACAAGGATGAGAAACACAGAAAATGAAAGCAACATACACTTTGACATCTTTCATTTTAGCTTTAAAAAATATTGAACTTGATTTGGAGAAAAAAATACATATATAAAGATATATCTATATCAGATTGAGCCTTCTTGTAAACACACCATTTGAGGATGCAAGCACACAATGGGACAACTCAAGCTCAATGTCAGTGGAGTGGACATAACACCTGCAAGCTGAGTATTCATTTTTAACAACAAGAAAAATCATATATAGAACCCAACCCAACATATACTATTAATTTATTGGAGAATTATTGGATGAACTTTCTTATTTCCTTGGTTTCTGAGACGCACATCCACTATTAAATGTTTTTTCTTCAGATTTAAAAAAGGATAATACAAATCAAGAAGATAATATTTTTGAATCCATCAAAACCTTGTTAAATTGTCAGGAAATTCTGATAAACTTTGTGCATTGGACAAGGAAAGTGACAAAAGGACATGTGTATTTGTAACCCCTTAATCACTGGAGTTTTCCATATCCAATTCTTTTAATACTTGCTTAAACTCAAGAACATGTATTTGATGTAATATATGTGGTTTGACAGTAAATCAAATATCTTACCAAGCATATTTTTCTTGGTAAAATATTCATCTCCTCTCCTGTATAAAATGTTTTTTTTTTTTTGTTCTACTTGCAAGAGTTTTTTCCCCCAGTTTCATTCAGAAGTGAAATGCAGTACAATACTTTTTATATTTTTCAGTGTGTGTGTATGTATGTATGTATATATATATATATATATATATATATATATATATATATATATATATATATATATATATATATACACACAAAAATAATACAATCTGAGGGATGGAAATAGAAGAAGATAACAAAATTATGTGTGAATGCTATGAAGACATACAAAAACAACACCTGGAAAATAATATTTTCCATTTTCTTTAATCATAGATATTGAACTGATACCTTAAAGGGTACTAAATTTATTTACAAATGTCACTTCTGGTAAAAACAACAGAGTTCTAATTTTGATTTTCCAGTTTTTTGGAGATCTAATCTAGTAGCTCTGTGTATTCTCTGAATTCATGACATATCATCAGATAAATAGCAACTTCAGTATGTCACTATTGAATATACATTTTTTTACCATTGCCATAAAAAATGCAATTTTTTTTAAATAAAAATAAAAGGAAAAAAGAATATTATCATGAATGGGCATATTCTGGTGAATTAATAAAAGTCAAAATAATATTTATAAAAATAACTTTCTCTCTCATAATTGAAGTCCAATGAAACATCCAAACAATTATATCAGTATATTAATATTCCCCTTTAATGACATGAATTCTCTTATCTAAAAAGCAGATATTTGTTTATCTTAAAGACCATTCTATATACACAATTTTGATTTATTCAAAACCGAGAATAAAGCAATTTAGACCACAAAAGCATTTTTAAGACAATTTACCACTTTTTTTAATTTAAAGTTCTTCAGATTTCTACTGTATATTAAATTGCCTTGTGTTACTTTAATAATAAATTATTAAATTATCCTAGATCCAAAGAATTATTGAGAAGAAATTAAATAAAATCATTTCTTCCAAATTCTATGTTATTATAAGGATATATTATGTTCCTATACTTTTAATTACCATCTACTTATGTTTGGAAATTGCCCAACTTTATGTTTTAGTAGAAATATTATTACATAAATATGCAATAAGCATCAATTAGCAGTAATGATAAATCTCCACTCATTTTCAATCCTTATTTTGAACTGTAATATGTACAGTGCTGCATATGGTTCACTATAAAATTAATTAAACAAATTAGGTAATATGAATTCAGACAATGTGATGTGTAAAGTAAACTGTCAAACAATTTAAGGTTTCATTTATAAATAATTGGAGCCATATTGTTTTCTATGTATTTCACAGTTCATTATACTTGAGATTTTTTGTTGTTGCTTTATTTTGTTTAAAAAATACATTGTACTTTATGTTTAAAGATGTTCCATACATTTCATGTCAAACTTATATAATGAAAGAAAAACATTGGCAAATTCTTAAGCTGCATCTTAAGTCAATTTTATTATTTTCTAGAAAAATATTAGAGGCTTATCTTACTTTGGTAATACACATGTAATGAAACTAAAACCTTCCCATTTATTTGAAAATGAAAAAAAAAAACAAATCAGATTTTTATTTTTTAAATCCTCTATAGGATTGCTAATTCTAAGGGGACACAGGAAGCATTTTTTCAATTGTTCATATTGAAAGAATATTTATGATAATGATTACAAGAAATGCTATGTAAAAGCAGTTAACAATTATATTAAAACTATCTGGAAATGCTAGTTGATAAGGAAATCCTTGCTGAATAGGTGGACTAGCATGACATAAAAGGTCTTTTTCAGCACATGAACCTCAGCTTAAAAAACAAACAAAAAAAAAACCTAAATGCAAGGGATAAAAATGCTTTCCATATTCATGTGCTTCCCAATATGATGTGTTTTGTTTCTTCTATGTGCCAACAAACATTCACACAAAAACAAACATAACAGCTAACAAGTCTATCTACCATTGTGGTACTGTCACAATCATTTTAGACAATCCACCAGTGAATTTAAAGAGGTCCGATTAGTATTTAGAAAGAATAAAACAGGTGGGAAATCATGTTCAGTTTGTATATATTTATTTATGCTTAATTTAACAGGAATTTGTATATATGGCGAGTAAGTAATTGGGTTTATTTATCTGTGAGTTTGTATATCTGTGAATGGGTGAAAAAATGCTTGACTTTAGGTAGTCTCTTTACTTTTTCTGTTCCTTAGACAAATTATTATAGTTAATGGATAGAACCGATTCTTGTCCAGTGCTGATCTGATTTACATTAATAAAAATGTTGTGTTTTTGTTGTATGTTCAGATTCCGTTTTTTTATGTGATACTGTTATATACTGCAGAGGAACATTATGAAATATTTTCCTAGCAAATCATAAAATGGAAAATGTCTAACGAGAAAAAAAAATATGCAATCAATTCTTCTTAATTCAACCAGTATACTATGCAGACTACAAATCAAATATGATTTAGTCCAATGGATAATGAAGAAACTGTGAAATATGTTTCTTTTCAATCTTTAGGCAAAAGATTATTTTTATTTCCAATACTATTTTAAAACAGTATCAGAACTGCATTTAACCTTGCAAAAAAGATATGCTCACCACTAAAATGAACACACATACATATATACATATCCAAGAACTGTGAGTTTTTTATTGTTGTTTTTTTTATGTGCCTAATTGATATACCATGTTTAATTATTTATTTGCTTACTTATGAACTTAGTATCAGGAATATTTGGATATAATATCTTGCGGCCTATTCACAAATTTACAACTTTGAATTGATCAGATATAAACCTTTTTTTTTTAAGTTGGGTAAAATAACTGGATTGGAGAGAAATCTTAAAGGGACATTATACAATAGATTTTTTGTTGCATACATGTTTTGTAGATGATCCATTTATATAGCCCATTCAGTTTTTTTTTTTTTTAAATTGGATAGTTTTGCTTATTTTTAAATAACATTGCACTGATTTTCAGACTCCTAACCAAGCCCCAACGTTTTAGTAGAATACTGATGTATACCTACTCCAGCTTGCTCCTGTTTGTGTAAAGAGTCTTTTCATATTCAGAGGAAGGGGGAGGGGGGGGGGGCTGCTTCTTCCTGCTTGCAGTGGGTGTTCCATCTACCTTTTTAACAGAACTAAACTAGGAGCTTCTAAGTAAGTTTTTAAATTGTTTTATACTGGATTTTTATATCAGTATCTGTGCATATTATTCTTTATAGTAGTTTCTATTACATGCAGTTATTTGAAAATTGGTGTATACTGTCCCTTTAAGTTTACTATTCTCTACTGGCATGTCAGTCTAGTATAATTAGAGCAAGCCAGCAATCCTCAAATCACCTAATTGAGATGGACTTTTGAAATCTATGACTTAATGCTTCTGGTTTGCAAATGAAGGCAAGTCTATAACTAGAACAACCTTTATTTGCGTTGACAGTGAACACATATAGGTGTAAACATTTTATAAGGGAAAAATCTGGACATCAAGAGGGAGTTATAAGTAATTATTAAATTCAAATAACTAGGTAATTTAAAAGTCGGGTTCAACTGATTTTTAAATTAATAAAGCCCCATCTTAAAGTCACTTGAAACCTAGCAAATGCTTTTCATCCAATCAGAAGCAAGTAAATGCAAGTCATCAGAAAAGTTGGTTTGGTCAGTTCCCAATAAGCCCAGAAGTTTGCTGGTTTTCTTTTTTTTTTTTTTTTTTTTTTTTTTTTTTTTTAATTGTATTGTAAATTGTAATATTTGGATATTGGCTGGACCATATAAAATAAAGTTAGAAAGTAATTTTTTTTATGAATAGACACCTTTGTATGTGCATACATGGGTGTATATGTATATATAGTAAGGGGTTGACATTAAATGCACTTACTTGATGATACTTCTAAAATTTTATTTTATTGTACATGTAGACTTAAGTCATTGTTTTTTTTTTCTTATACTTAACATGGCCACAACATTCTACTTTTAAAATTTAAAACTGAGTAATAAACACAACTGCTACATAACTTTTACTAAAGGAGTAAATAAAGCGTATCATTACACTGTATTGAAAAATCATGAAAAGTGCTTTATTTTACAATATAATAATTAAGTAACAGCTGAATTGAATAACATTAAAAGGACACAATACTCAAAACTGTGCTCCCCATTTAAAGGAGAATGTTAAACATTGAACAATTATTATTATTATTATTTTTAATAGATGTTTTTGTGATTTTTCAGTTGGCATTATCCTTATCAACCAGTGTGCTAGAGAGTCACAGGACTATGTTGCAAACAATTATTTCACTCACTTCCTGTTAGATTCACTCTAAACAGCTTTTTCTTAACATTTCTTTTCATTCAAAGATATTTTAACAAATGTAACTGTTGCTCATATTTTTTATATAATTTTTTTTAATTAAAATTATTTAGGGACATGAAGTCTTTCTTGATATACACCTAGATAATATATTCCATTACCTTCTAATATATTCTATTATCTAATTTGCTTTGTTCTATTTGTATCTTTTGTTCCAAAGCATACAGCAACAATGCATAACTGGGAGCTAGCTGCTGACTGGGGACTGCACATTTATGCTTCTTGTCATTGATTTACCTGATTTGTTTAGTTAGCTCCTAGTAGAGCATTGCTGATCTTTCAACAAAGGATATCAACTGAAGTAAATTGGAACTTTTTTTCTAATTTCATGCGCTTTTTGAATAATGAAAGGTAAAAAAAAAATGTCCCTTTAACCAAATCTATATTTTTTAATAAATATATATTCGTTTTTTCCTTCCAATTAATATATTTAAATATTATTTTGATCAATAATGACCCATGTTTTAAAGGTCCCTGGGTAGGAAATCTACCAAGGACCTTTCTATGGCACAAATGCTCTAAATTTGTGAGTTGAATTATTGTGTAATAATGTATGCTTCTTAGCATTCATATTATATATAAACAGTAAGCTTTAATTGCTGATATACTGTATATTGTATTATAATAACTTACATTTTCTTTAACGTTCTTTAAGGTTCTGTGAGCATGCAAGAATTTTTCTTCTTTTCAGAAAACAATCACCAATATGGCACACATCCTCAAAAAACTGTTTATCACCCTGTCCTAGAGTACCATGAACAGTAAATACATTTCACTTTGAGGTTATGGTAGTGTGGAACAGTAATTACATTACTGTGGGTTAGGTCCATTTAAGGGACACTAAAGTCAAAATTAAGCTTTGATGACTCATATAGAGCATGCGATTTTAAGAGACTTTCCAATTTACCTGCATTATCAATTGTACATCATCTTTTTATATGTACACTATATGAGGCACCAGCTACTACTGAGCATGTGCAGAAATTCACTGTGTATATGTATATAAGTCTGTGATTGGCTGATGGCCGTCACATGATTGCTCATTTAAATGTGCTATTGTGTTGTCTTTTATTATGCACTTGTTGATAACACTATTGTACTGTATTTAATGGTACTTTAAGGAAACAGAATCTGCTGCTTGTATTTTCGTTCACTTTAAAGGACCAATAAATACAGTAAACACAGTAGATTTGCATAATCAACAAATTAACAATAAAAAGAAAATGCAATATCACTTAGTCTGAACTTCAAATGAGTAGTAGATTTTTGACTGACAAATTTCAAAGTTATGCCTATTTCCACTCCTCCTGTATCATGTGACAGTCATCAGCCAATCACAAATGCATATATGTATAGTCTGTGAATTCTTGCACATGCTCAGTAGGAGCTGATGACTCAAAAAGGGTAAATGTAAAAAGACTTGGCCAATTTTGTAAATAGATAGTAAATTGAAAAGTTGTTTAAAATGTCAAGCTCTATCTGAATCATGAGAAGTCTAATTTTGACTGGTGGTGGGTTCAGGAGTAATTTCTTATACAGAAAGCATGTGTAAAGCAAGGTTAAAACTACAAAACTAAACTGAACCAAATTGGGCTGGATAATTTGATTAATTTGGGTAATTTGGTTGAAGTTACATTACAAAGGACATGCTCTTTGAGAATAGCTGATAAGAAGATCTCCATCCATGTCAGTTATTTCACTCAACCTTAGAAAAATCAGTATCAAGTCAGAATAATGTCTGAGGTTTGTGAATAAACCCTCTTAGAAATATGTTTGCAATATGTTTTGCATTTACAAAAAAAGTCCTTTTGAAAAAAATTATGGTTTTGAGATACATTTTTTTTTTATCCATGCTGCCCCTCAAACATACATTAGTTTTGGATGCCTGTATATTTGGCCTACTAGCATATACTCAAGTGTTTCTCAGTGAATATGAAATACACTGCTGTACAATTAAGATTCACTATAAAATACAAAACTGGGCAAATATTAGCTAGATGAAACCAGGTTGCGGCTCAAATAATTGGTAAGACATAGAGAAAATCGTAATTAGGGCACTCGTAAACATATTACAGAACACTAAAAAAAAACACTTGAGCGTATGAAGGGTACTTTTTTTAGAAAGATAGAAAAAATGTTAAAACTATAAACATCATTCTAAAGCTTTATTATGGGCACCATTTATCAAACTAACTGCAAAAGCAGCTTCCCAGTGCTTAAAGGGACACTGAACTCAAATGTTTTCTTTCATGATTCAGACAGAGCATGGAATTTTAAGCAACTTTCTAATTTACTCCTATTATCCAATTTTCTTCATTCTCTTGGTATCTTTATTTGAAATGCAAGAATGTAAGTTTAGATACCCGCCCATTTTTGGTGAACAACCAAAGTTGTCCTTGCTGATTGGTGGATAAATTCATCAACCAATAAAAAAGTGCTGTCCATAGTTCTAAACCAAAAAAAGCTTAGATGCCTTCTTTTTCAAATAAATATGGAAAGAGAACAAAGAAAAAATGATAAATGGAGTAATTAGAAAGTTCCTTAAATTTGCATGCTCTATCTGAATCTCGAAAGAAAAACATTTGGGTTCAGTGTCCCTTTAAAATGATGGTAAACCCAAATGTATAACAAACACTAGGATTTACCATTACTAAAATAAACATTAGTTTCTGTCATTGTTTTGTAAAAAACAATGTTAAGCTCACCCTATCTGTATGGAAAGTAGATTGCTGAATCAGCCTCTTCAGCCACCCATGGCACATCGCTTTCTTCAATGAGGTGACAATTTCACCTGTAGACTAATAGCCATGCGTGTCAACTGACATCCTAGCACAGTTATTGGTCTAGAGATGAAAATATCACCTCACTGGAGAAAGCGACCGGAGGCGCTGTGTTAGCAATATACTTGCCTTACAGATAGGGTGAGTTTAACAGCGGGTTTTTTAGGAAACAATCACAGAAACTAATGTTTATTTTTAGTGATGATAAATCCAAGTTTTTTTTACCATCATTTTAAGGCTCTTGTAAATGAGCCTGCAATGATAGTGAAGTAGTAGTCTTAAGACCACTGTTACTTAAACTCTACTCCTAAAATATTGCAGAGTGAAATCGTTCAGATGATTGACAGCACCTGCTTTTGGGTGATTGGTTGTGTGCAAACAGAGGGTGGCATTGCATAAGCTTGCAGCAAGGCCAGGTAAACAAGTTCACAGTAGCGAACCTTGTCCATTAAGAAATGGGGCTATTTGTTAATGTCATGGATTTATTTTAATGTATATTTTTTTTTATATATCTGTAAATACATGTGAATCACTCAATATATTTGTAACATAAAATTATTGTAAGAAATGCCTCTGATTTTCTCTTACTATGCAAATCGGGTAGGAGGTTCTAAATCCCTCTTATCCCAGTTTTGCAGACAGAAATATCTGATCAATGTATTTAATTACCCTCTGGCAACAAAACTGGGACATAACAATTGCAGAATTATCAAAGTGTAAATAAATTAAAATTGCTTTCAGTGGAACTGTTTTCAATGATAAATCTGGCGCAGTGTTGCTTAATGGAAAATACACTTAAATATTTATTTTTAGTTATGATGGACACATTTTATTTTTTAAACATCCAAGGTTTAATGGATAACAGAAGATCATGATTTACAGAATGAAAATAAACTTATAATAAATATAATGTATAAACATACAACAATACTTCCAATATCATAATGCTATACTTCTGACAGGTAAATATTGGTGTAATGTATTGAAGAGAACAAATGTTGTGTCTGCATTTAGCTATACAACAGTATAAAGCACTTTAGTGACAGAGTAAAAAAATATCATGAAAGGAGAGAATGTTTAAAAACTGTTCTAAATGTAAACACTCCAAACACTCACACACGCACATGCACACACACATGCATACACAGACGCACACTCTCACGCACGCACATGCACACACATATGCACACACGCACACACATACCCACACACACACGTGCATGCACACACACACATGCACGCATGCATGCACACACTAACACATACGCATGCACACACATATGCACACACATATGCACACACATACGCACACACATACCCACACACACACGTGCACGCACACACACACACACATATGCACGCATGCATGCACACACAGACGCACACACTCACACATACGCATGCACACACACATGAACACACAGATGCACACTAACACACACGCACATGCACACACATATACACATATGCAAACACACACGTGCATGCACACACACACACACACACATATGCACGCACGCATGCCCGCATGCATGCACACACAGGCTCTCACACGCACATGCACACACATACGCATGCACACACACATGCACACACAGACGCACACACACACACACATACGCACACACACATGCACGCACCCATACACCCCATAGGCTGGACTTTTGTGTTTGTTTAGAAGGTAAGATATTTTAATAAAAATAAAAATATAAAAATACATGTCTATATAAACAAACTTCAAATGAACATTTTTTTTCTATATTGTAATAGTTTTCTCAATCCAGTAACATATATAAGCCCAAATATGACCCCATATTGATGAAACAATCATTTATATGTAAAGTAGACATGTTAGTGCTGCAGCTACAAACATTCTTCAGCCCTTGTTCCAAGATTTTCTTGATTTATCAAAGTGAGAACGCTGCCAAAATGATGGCCTAAACAGCAATTCCCATTTGCCACTCTTGAAATTTTTCTCTTCTTATGAAAAAGTATGAAGATACTTCACTCTGTTATTACAGATTGGAGAGTTAAAAGACCATTTAATACAGTAAAATTGAATAATCAACAAATGCATTATAAAAACACAACGTAATAACATTTACTCTGTATTTCAAATATTCCAAAATCCTTCCATTTCCCTGTCTCCCTGTATCATGTGACAGCCATCAGAAAATCAGACCCATATATGTATACCTTAGGAACTCTTGCATATATCAAAAGTAGCTGATGCCTCAAAAAGTGTGCATAGAGAAAGAGTGTGCTCAATTTAATACCAGAAGTAAATTGGATTTTTTAAAATTTTTGTTTAATTGCATGTTCCATCAGAATCATGAACGTGTAATTTTGAGTTTAGTTTCCCTTTAAGGTGCAAACATATTACAACAATAATGTAGAACCAGCTGCTGATCAGTGTTAGCTTATTCATTCCATAGAACAATTATTGATGAAATATTTTACAAGAGCTCTAATAAAAAAACATAAAATTGATAAGGTGTCAATCTAAAGTCAAAGAGCTGCATTTATCAAGCTGCAGATTCAGTTTGGGAGCGCTTGCAGTGCAAGCTCACTGTTTCCTAACCTCTTAGCGACCTCAGTAGTTGCAGACTACTTAACACATTCATTTCTGGGATGAGTGAAAAGCCCTGCTTTTGTGCTATTGGTTGGATGAGAATAGGGGGAGCAACTGCACAAGCAATTGCTTAAGCAATTTTAAATTCCGATAGTGGATGCTGCCTTGCTCTCCTCGATTGTGGGGGTCAGAGTCCCTGCCTAGGAATCTTGTCCACCTGCAATATGATACATGGCTCCAATGGGTGCAATTTATGAGACAATACAGGCACACTATTTGGGGTGTATTTTGTGTAAAACAAACCAATAGTTCATTGTTTTAAACTGACAGAACCTTTCCTGTGGGCTGTTGAGGTATTTTGGAGTTATTTAGGAGTCTGCACTGATTGGCTAAACTGCTTATCTGTCAAAAGCACTGAGATAAGGGGTCAGTCTGCAGAGGCTTAGATACAAGGTAATGACAGAGGTAAATGTATTAATATAACTATGTTTGTTATGCAAAACTGGGGAATGGGGAATAAAGGGATTATCTATCTTTTTAAGCAATACAAATTCTGGTGTAGACTGTCCCTTTAAGGCAATAATGTATTTTTACATATATTTAGATGTAAACATAGAGAACATACAGTAAACAGTTGTTTATAAATAAATACTAATTCCAACGTGGAATTGAAAGCAGATTTTTCTAAAAAAATATATATATATTAATAAATAATGAATCAATAGCCCACTATTTATCTATCTATCTATCTATCTATCATCTATCTAACTTTCTATCGATCAGTTATCTATCTATCTATCTATCTATCTATCTATCTGTCTGTCTGCCTGCCCATCCTTTATAAACTATCTATCTATCTATCTATCTATATGTCTATCTATCTATTATCTATCTATCTATCTATCTATTTATCTATCTATCATATATCTATCTATCTATCTATCTATCTATCTATCTGCCTGTCTGTCTGCCTGTCTGTCTGTCTGTCTGTCTATCCTTTATAAACCATCTATCTATCTATCTGTCTGTCTATCTATCTATCTATCTATCTATTATCTATCTATTATCTATCTATTATCTATCTATCATATATCTATATATTATCTATCATATATCTATCTATCTATCTATCTATCTATCTACCTATCTTTATGGGCTTGGTGATCAAAAACTCAGCTGTATTATATTGTAAAGAAGATATCTTGACTTCCCATCCAGAACAACACATAGCAAGATAAACAGCTCTCAAATTAAAATTTCCCAAAATAAAAGGATTTGAGGGAACTCAAAGTACCAGAGAGCTTTAGTGAATTGTTCTCACTTTATCACTGCAATGGGACAAAAGCTATGTATTCTTTTTGGAATGCAAGATAGGATAAGTATTTAATTTCACACACTTATTTAGATATAATACAAATATTTATGAAGAGATAATTAAACAATTGTATAGAAAGAAAGATTATTAGACGGAAAGACAATTAACACATTGAACAAGTAAATAATTAAAAGACAATTAACAAACACTTAGCTTCAGTGTTATAACCAGCATTTTACATATTAATAGATCATTATGACAAGAAAGCCAGTGACCTCAGATATTCTTGCCTTAAAGGACCACTAAATACTGTACAATTGCAAAATTAACAAGTGAATAATAATAAAACAATGCAATAACACCAACTCTGAATTTTAAATAAGCAGCAGATTTTTGTCTGGCAGATTTACTTTTTCTCATATTTTCCGGCACCCTGTATCATGTGACAGACCTCAACCAATCACAGACTAGTATACGTATACCCTGTGAACTTGTGCACATGGTCAGTAGGATCTTGTTCCCCAGAAAGTGTGTATGCAAAATTTGATAATGAAAGTAAATTTGAAAGTGTCTTAAAACTGCATGCTCTTTCTGAATCACAAAAGTTTTGACTTAAGTGTCTCTTTCAGGGGATATTGTACCATATGCTAAATCACTTGAAAGTGATGCAGCATATCTGTGAAAAGTTTACTAGAAAATATCACATGGTCATCGCTGTGTAAAAAAGAAAGATATTTCAAATGAAAATTTAATCAGCTCACCAGAGTAAGTGCTACACTTTTACTATCATTGACATTGTGGGAAAAAAGAGCCAATCATCATCAGCAGTACACTTTGTTTTACTGTGATCTTGTGGAATTTCCTTAGTTAAAACATTATCCTTTTTTACATAGAGATGTTCATGTGATAAAATATTCTTCCTGTAAGAAATAAAGGGACAGTATACTCTAAAATTGTTTTTCCCTTAATGTGTTTACAATTACTTTTTTTTTACCAGCTGCAGAGAATAAAATGTATGAGATTTGCTTTTTTAAGGCTTATTTGAATTAGCTGGTTTTGTGTTTTTAAGCCACAACCTGATAAAATGGGTTGAGCTTGTAGGTATAATCAGATCTCATTACTTTATCACATTGTGTACATATACCTGCTTCTTTATCTTATATCTGTCCATAAACCAATCACTAATACTTATATAGAACAATGGAAAATTAACATTTTATTACCTTATCTCTCCTATAACCCACTGGGAGTGTAATTTTTTCTACTGGCTGTGTTAACAGAGCTTGGCATTGAGGCCAACAAATTTCAGGATGGGTGTGGATACCACAGGCTAAATAAACAATTTCAAATGCCAATATAAGGGTAATGGAAATACTTGTAAACAATTTAATACACTCCAGCAGGTAAAGTGGATCATTGGGAACAAATTAAAGGGGAGAACATTTTTGAGAAAACTGACCCCTTAACATTTAAATGAAAAGATGGAGGACACAACTCCATCAAACTACTAATAGTTCTGTCACTAAATGAGGGGAGGGGAAGAAGCACTTATGGACATGCTAGAAATGATAGTTCCTTTGTTTCTTCAGGAGAAGAGAGCATCATGGGAGTTGTAATCTTTTGACTAATCAGCGAAGTGAATAAGTAAAGACGAGACAGAAGCAGGAGAAGACTCTGCAACCTAAGCTACAAACTAAGTAGCAAGTGCAGACAAATTTGTTTAGCAATGCAAAAGACAGAATATTGAACTTTTTTGCCATATTATTTTTTATTATATTATCCATTTAATTGCAAAAATCTCTGTCAGTGTGCCTGTGATCTCTATATCCACTGGCTCCAACACTGGACTACCAAGGGTCACCACAGCTGTGGCGGATTGCTGCAGGACCGAATCCATAATTAATTTTCTCAGCTGTGGTGACGCTTGGTAGTCCGGTGTTGGAGCGTATATTAATGCTGCTTAAACATGTTGGACATATGCCTTTAATACTGATAATTTTGCTTGATATACTGTGCCATTTTCTTTACTGTTTTATTTAGTATATATATATGTTTTTTTTAATTATCATTCATGTTTTTCTAAATGGGTATACTTGTAATTCCTTCTCAATACAACAGAGTTTTCTCTCTTCCCCCTTTACAGGAAATCCTTTAACTGCCTTTTCATATCCCATCAATGTCAATTTATATCAGTAAGAAATGCACAGCTATCTACAGTCTCAAGAAAAAGATAGAGTAGAAAACTACATCTGAACAGCATGAAATAGTAAATAGTGGCCAATCAGACATTAGGTCAGCTCCCACTATAAGAGCAAAAAGAAACTCCTCTGTTCTTCAAATTTGTGCACAGCAAATACGTTGAAATTGAGTTTGAAGTCTGTTGTCCTGTTAAACAGCCATTAAGACACCTGACCAGATCTAGAATGATTATAGGTTTCCATTCATGGCATTATTTATTGTCATGAAAAAAAGAAGAACAGTGTCCAGAGAAACTGGAATGGTTGGTAACTTTAGGAAGGAAATCACGGACCTTGCAGAGGACCATTTTATCCCTTTGGAGTATTTACTAAGGTTCTTCAATAGACAGAGCTTGAAACTCTCTAACTTTTCTGGTAGATACTATAGCAAGCAGAAAAATGTCAGTTTTAAAGGGATAGTAGCAAAACAAGAGAAAAAAAGGCACAACCCCACATCAAGGTAGAATTACACTTTTATTGGAGCTAAAATACGGTTAAAAACACTCACAAGAAGTAAGAATAATATCCGCAGTAATACAAGAAGAAGGCTCAGTCTGTGCCTGTGATCTCTATATCCACTGGCTCCAACACTGGACTACCAAGGGTTACCACAGCTGTGGCGGATTGCTGCAGGACCGAATCCATAATCAATTTTCTCAGCTGTGGTGACGCTTGGTAGTCCGGTGTTGGAGACAATGGATATAGTGATCACAGACACAGACTGAGACTTCTTCTTGTATTACTGCAGATATTATTCTTACTTTTTTGTGAGTGTTTTAAACCGTATTTTAGCTCAAATAAAAGTGTAATTCTACCTTGATGTGGGGTTGTGCCTTTTTTTTTCTTGTTTTTGCTACAGATTTCCTAAATAGAGAGTGTAAGTGACACACCTCTGAGTTTGGCAGCACCTGTCAGAGAGTGGAATTGGAGGATTTCTTGGATAAATCATTTGACTGATCTGTTCAACGTTTGAATGACTTTTTCTCTGGAACTGATCCAAATAACTTATCCTCAAGGGAGCCGGTAACATATAAGTAGCATGCACAATATGCACTTTCATTTATTCTATTTATTGTTCTTATAAAGAACTTTTATTGTTATTCAATTATTCATTTTATTAAGTGATTATTGATTTATTTTTGGAGTGACTATACTGTCTTATTATTATTATTGTTTTCTCTGCTGCACATGTCTCATATATATTTAAATATTTATATATGCACATATATGAATATGTATTTATGTACTTATGTATATGCACACATGCATAAATACCACACATACATACACATATATACAGTTACACATACAAATACACACACACACTCACATACACACACACACACACACACACACATATATATATATATATATATATATATATATATATATATATACACACACACACACACAGTATCTCTCAAAAGTGAGTACAACCCTCACATTTTTGTAAATATTTTATTATATATTTTCATGTGACAACACTGTGGAAATGACACTTTGCTACAATGTAAAGTAGTGAGTGTACAGCCTGTATAACAGTGTAAATTTGTTGTCCCCTCAAAATAACTCAACACACAGACATTAATGTTTAAACCATTGGCAACAAAAGTGAGTACACCCCTAAGTGGAAATGTCCAAAATGGGCCCAAAGTGTCAATATTTTGTGTGGCCACCATTATTTTCCAGCACTGCCTTAACCCTCCTGGGCATGGAGTTCACCAGAGCTTCACAGGTTGCCACTGGAGTCCTCTTCCACTCCTCCATGACAACATCACGGAGCGCTCCCCCACCTTCCGTTTGAGGATGCCACACAGATGCTCAATAGGATTTAGGTCTGGAGAAATGCTTGTCCAGTCCATCACCTTTAACCTCAGCTTCTTTAGCAAGGTAGAGGTCATCTTGGAGGTGTGTTTGGGGTCGTTATCATGTTGGAATACTGCCCGGCGGCCCCGTCTCTGAAGGGAGGGGATCATGCTCTGCGTCAGTATGTCACAATACATGTTGGCATTCATGGTTCCCTCAATGAACTGTAGCTTCCCAGTGCCAGCAGCACTCATGTAGGCCCATACCATGACACTCCCACCACCATGCTTGACTGTAGGCAAGACACTTGTCTTTGTACTCCTCACCTGTTTGCTGCCACACACGCTTGACACCATCTGCACCAAATAAGTTTATCTTGGGCTCATCGGACCACAGGACATGGTTCCAGTAATCCATGTCCTTAGTCTGCTTGTCTTCAGCAAACTGTTTGCGGGCTTTCTTGTGCATCACCTTTAGAAGAGGCTTCCTTCTGGGACGATAGCCATGCAGACCAATTTGATGCAGTGTGCGAAGTATGGTCTGAGAGCTGACAGGCTGACCCCCCCACCCCTCCAACCTCTGCAGCAATGCTGGCAGCACTCATATGTCTATTTCCTAAAAACAACCTCTGGATATGACGCACTGCACTCAACTTCTTTGGTCAACCATGGCGAGGCATGTTCTGAGTGGAACCTGTCCTGTAAAACCGCTGTATGGTCTTTCCCACCGTGCTGCAGCTCAGTTTCAGGATCTTGCCAATCTTCTTATAGCCTAGGCCATCTTTATGTAGAGCAACCATTCTTTTTTTCAGATCCTCAGAGAATTCTTTGCCATGAGATGCCATGTTGAACTTCCAGTGACCAGTATGAGAGAATATGAGAGCGATAACACCAAATTTAAAACACCTGCTCCCCATTCACACCTGAGACCTTGTAACACTAATGAGTCACATGACACCGGGGAGGGAAAATAGCTAATTGGGCCCAATTTGGACATTTCCACTTAGGGGTGTACTCACTTTTGTTGCCAACGGTTTAGACATTAATAGCTGTGTGTTGAGTTTTTTTGAGGGGACAGCAAATTTACACTGCCATACAGGCTGCACACTCACTACTTTACATTTCAGCAAAGTGTCATTTCTTCAGTGTTGTCACATGTAAAGAAATAATAAAATATTTTTATTAATGCGAGGGGTGTACTCATTTTTGTGAGATATTGTATATACACAAATACGCACACACACACATATAAAAATATATATACACACATATATATTGCAAAACAGATCGCACTCCAGACATCAAAAGGTAATAAAAGTTAATAACCCAGGGTGCAACAAATATTAGTCATAGGCAGCAAGTAAAAAAGTGCACCCCAGTAGGGATTGTTTTCCAAACAAGTCACTATTTATTGCAAACCATTTCGGACCAAAAAAGTCAGTCCTTAGACAAAATAAGTGTATTAACAACAACCTACTCTCAACCATGTTTATATGTAGTGTAGCAAACACCGGTCTCCATGCTCTCCCGGGTAGACACGCCCTTAACCGTGATGTCATCATCCCGGGCAACGTGTGGTCATAAACAACTAAAATATAAAATACAGGCAAATTCTTAAAAACACAATACAGAGGATCAAACACACTAAGGATAATATCTAAGTCACAAGAAACTTTGTCAAGTGTACCGATCACGACTAGTCCGTCCCACAACATCTCAAGCATTGCCATAGCAACCGCATAAACAAAAAAGGAGGTACATGATTGGAAAGGTACATGCCAATGGGAACGGCTAGCAAAATTGGGACAAGAGACAAAAATATTTATACGGTGTAGGTCATGACATAGAATCCTTATATAGATGAGATTCTTATTTTAGTGAGATCCACTGAGCTAATCAAATATTCACATTCAGAGAACCGTTAGAAAATGGACAAAAGACACATGTGACCATCCACTACAGTACACATAGTATAAAATCATGACGATCCATACAGGAAAATGTTGCCTAGGCAACCAGGTATACAATGAAACAACAAAAAAAATACTGTCAGGTCGGCATGACATTCTAGTGCCTGCAGTGGGAAGAAATCAGAGGCAAAAATAATAATTGTGTGCTATAAATAGCGACAGGGCTGACAAGAGGCAAAATAGAGCATCAACGAGAAAGGAACATGTAAGGAAGCTTAGGAATAACAGGGGCCAAAAAAAGGCCAGAGAAACAGCTATACATAGAAAGTACAAATGGCCATATTTAGAAGGTAGTAGATAAGCCAAGATACACAAAAACATTCTCAATTGGATGCTTGGTTTACTGAGCTAAACTCCATCAATGCAGCACTAAAATATGCCCTCCTACATTATTCTAGTTGACACCCACTGAAAAAAGTGCTTCCTAAGTCTTAGCTGCAGAGAGTTCTAAGGAACAACATGGAAGAGATGAATAGGGACATTCAACTAGCTGAGATGGAAGGTCATTTTCAAAAAACTAGGAAATTATCAGTACGGATCAGACCTTACCCTTGACAAGTTTGCCACCTCCACATATTGGTTATAAAAGGGCCAGATCGCTTAGAGACTATTTGGTCAAAACTGATCCACAACAATGCTAAAAAAAATCCACCTGGTTGGACAACAAAAAACAGGTGTCTACCGCTGTCTTGGCTGTACTACATGTGGGGGCCTGATCACTGGGTCCTCCTTCTCACATCCTTACAGGAGGAAGAGTTATAAACACAAATGCAGATTATTATGTAAAACTACACACATTGTATATTTGCTCTATTGTACTTGTGGCCTCTTTTATGTCAGGAAGACTTGCGATGATCTCTGAACTTGTATGGCAAATCATCGGTCCAAAATTCGGACAGCCATCAGCAAGTCACATAACACCGGGGAGGAAAAATGGCTAATTGGGTCCAATTTGGACATTTCCACTTATGGGTGTACTCACTTTTGTTGCCAATGGTTTAAACATTAATGGCTGTGTGTTGAGTTATTTTGAGGGGACAGTAAATTGACACTGTTATACAGGCTGTACACTCACTACTTTACATTGTAGAAAAGTGTCATTTCATTTCAGTGTTGTCACATGAAAAGATATAATAAAATATTTACAAAAATGTGAGGGGTGTACTCACGTTTGTGAGATACTGTATATATATATATATATATATATATATATATATATATATATATATTGTTTTACCTAAAGAGAAAGCTTGCTTCCCTATATCCAGCACCAGAGCATACAGTCTAAATTATAACTGTATCAATATAGAAATTAACATACTCCAATCTGGTTCCTTAATAGCTCCTCAACACTTCAGCAGTTATACATTCATATTATACAAAAGATATACAAGCCAATACATAATTATACTAAGTATTTATTGCAACAGGAGATTGCACAGGTTTCAATTACATGTATAAAGATAAGTGTGGGCCCACTTCAACTATTTGGTATACCAAAATGAGTCAGCTGACCTAAAAATATAAACATGGAAAAAAGAGAGTTCCTTTTAAAAGGATAGTTATAACGTTCCACTCTGCTTATAAGTGTAACTTTTGCACCACACTTCTTTACTTTGTTTCAATCTTCAGTGGGAGATTATGGCAAGGTATTTAAACACTCACGGATATTTGTAATCCCACAGTCACAGTTTAATATTCTTGTGTGTCTATACAGCTTACTGAGTTAATTATTACTTATCCCAGATTCTCAGCATATATCACAAGCAAACAAAAACACCTCACCAGGTAGGCAATCCACTCTCCTTACTGCTTATTTGTTTCAAGCAGACGCAGCGTTATAAATTCTGCGCTTACCTTGATTGAAGGTCCTCAATATAGTTGTTAAGACTTACAGGACTGTTGTCGAAATGACCTCCGTTCTGTTCCGCTACTTGGCGGTTTCCATCCGTGAGTGTACCCGCTACTCGACCACCTCTGTGATACAAAATCTCCGGTTAAGCTCCAACATGGAGGGTACAGCTGTTACCCTCACAAACTGATTGCACCTTTTAAAAGGAACTCTCTTTTTTCCATGTTTATATTTTTAGGTCAGCTGACTCATTTTGGTATACCAAATAGTTGAAGTGGGCCCACACTTATCTTTATACATGTAATTTAAACCTGTGCAATCTCCTGTTGCAATAAATACTTAGTATAATTATGTATTGGCTTGTATATCTTTTGTATAATATGAATGTATAACTGCTGAAGTGTTGAGGCGTTATTAAGGAACCAGATTGGAGTGTGTTAATTTCTATATTGATACAGTTATAATTTAGACCGTATGCTGGATATAGGGAAGCAAGCTTTCTCTTTAGGTAAAACAATTCATGTTTTTTTCCCCCTGTGCACTATTTTTCCTGATATATATTGGGATAATCAGGGAATTTAAAGGAGCGGGTCATATATATATATGAGTAGTGCAATTAGTTGCTATTATATAACTATATATATATATATATATATATATATATATATATATATATATATATCTATATCGAGAGAGAGAACAGTCAGGGTTGATTTGAACTCACATCTCAAAAGAAACAGCAACTGCCAGGATGTCAAGAAAAATAATTTGTATCCAATATAGTAAAGATCCGCACTCACTAGACTTGTGTCAATTGTGATATTTATTATACTATAATAAATATCACAATTCACACAAGTCCAGTGAGTGTGGATCTTTAATATATATATATATATATACACACACACACACATGTACAAATTATGTTTATATAAATAGCATTGTTCTTCAATCAGAAGATTTTTTTTTTATATATTAGGGGGTTAGCGCTAGTGGGAAAACTAGAAAAGGGTTTTGTAGCGCACCCCACAAAAGTCTGAGGGGAAAGGAATTAGCATAACCACTCTATCCAACCTCCAGATATTAGCGCACCTGAGGCTTTTGCTCAGGTAAAACATTTTTACTTTTAATATGAGCGCAAGTAAAGAAGCACTATTGATTTAACTTGAGAGGTGCTAGTTAGTGCTAACTCGCACTAATATTTTTGTGCTCCATAAGTAATCCAGGCAATGATGTAGTATGAAATAGGGAGAATGAATTTTAAAAAGAAAAAAATTGCTAGAAAACATTAATCAAACTTTACAAACCAGTTTTTCTAGGAGGACTTCCGGCTGGGGGCGGAGTGAACAGGTAGCATGTAGGTTGCTGCCACTCGCCACGTCTCTCCAAACAAAGGAGCAAAGATACTCTCCAGCCTGCCGTAGGGTGCCTTGTCTTAGATTAAAATCACTAAGACCGGCACAGGATCGGAGCGATCACAGAGGAGAAGTCCCTTAAATGGCAAAACAGTGCCCTTATTGCTAAAGTGCACCGTAACAAAAAAAAAAAAAAAAAACTTATAAAACATAGGCATACCAAGACAGATTGGGTGCAGCAGACGGTCCGGGCCGGCGTACAGGTGATATAGCAAGGAAAAGGAATCCTTAATATCAGACCACCCTTGAAGCAGAACAGCATCTAGAGGTGGCCCCAGAATGGGTCTGTTGGTGTAGAGGGGAGTGTGGGCCCAGTGTCTATAGGTTGCCCAATCCGGGAAGGAGCGGATGACACCCCCCCTTCCATACCGCTACGCATTGCAGCCCTGTGTGCTGGGAGAACAGTTGCTTTCATTGGTCGGTGTTGTGCTAATTTGAACTGACATAGCCAGCACAGTGAGCAGAGGGGCCCGGCTTGAGTTATCGTAGAGCTAATGGCGGAATGATGCCCTATGAAAAGGGGGAACTCTGGATATGAGTGACAAGGAGAAGCATCTGGTCGGGGTCGGCGTACAGGTGATACGATAAGACAAGGGAACCTGTAATATCAGACCACCCCTGACCCAGAACAGTATATAGAAGTGACCCTAGAGTGGGTTTGTTGGTGCAGAATCTCGGCACGTGTGTGAGGGTGGGCCCGGTGTCTACAGGCTGTCCAATCCGGGAAGGAGCTGGTGACACACACCCCCTTCGTGTTGCTGCAGGCCTGTGTGTTGGGAGAGCAGCTGCTGACATTGGCCGGTGTTGTGCCAGTTTTGAACTGCCATCTTAGATTGCCAGCATAATGGACAGAGGGAACCCTGGCTGGCTTGAGTTATCGCAGAGGCAGTGTCGGAACGGTGTCCCGCGCAGGCGGAGACCTGGAGAGCCTGCAGAGAGGGAGCCATGGTAAAGAGTGTTTATTCCGGTGAGCCCACCTGGTTGGAGCCGTGGGAGCCGCTGTTGGAGCGCGCAAAAGGAGTTGCCTTGGCTCTGTTTAGGATCAGCAGATACTAATACAGGAGCGTGGTAGATAGGAGCTGGGCAATAAGAGCATCAGGGCTACCAGTAGACCGAGGTGATCAATATATCTGGAACTGGGAGGAAAGGATTTAACCCCAAAGCAGAGCGCTCTATAAGAGCAGAACAGGGATACATAATAAATACCTTTGTTCGTTGATCGGTTCATCGCATGGAGTCATACTTTTTGACTATCAGAATTCAGCATGCTGAGGAGAGTGACAGCACCAGCCTCCCTGCTATGACTCGAGGATCGGTGAGCATATAAAAGTATACCTCTCTGTTTGGAAGTCTATAAAAGACGCTGGTAAATTTTGTTGAGGCTGTTTTATGAACTGATCTGAATTGAACGTTTGAATTTCTTCATGAGAAGGGGAATAATGCCTAACAAGTTTGTATGAAAAGTATTTTTGTTTTGGTATTCCTTGAATGCATTTGTCCACTGGCTTTATAATACAAGTTATATGTAGCTTAGTATTAGATTGACTGGAGCCAGGTCTGGATATATGTTAATTACGGGTTTTGATTGAAACAGGTTTTTACAGAGAAATAGCCCTACAATCCGAGCTTTCATCCACAGAAAGACATAGCGGAATATAAGCTTAAATTTTTGGGAGATAAATATTGTTAAGCTATATAGTTTAAAACCACTCCCTTCTCCTGTTGCTAATCTGCTTATCGCAGGGATATACGGGAATCAGAGAACCTGTGAAGATAGACACGCAGAGTTTGACACCAGACTCTTTTTGTTGTTTCTAGTTAGAAGAAGAATTTGTGAAACCTTTAGGTAGGCATATTTAGAGCACATATAGATTTTTTAAGGTCTAATATAGACTCTTCCTCTTTTTTTTTCTCTCTTGTCACAGCACTTTTGTTTTTTGTTTGGCTGGTTGCACGCTACACCCACAAAGTTATTAGAAGTGTGTTTGTTTTTTTTTCCCCTTCGGGGTCCACTAATATAAAGTAGATATTAATCTACAAACTAGAATGCACATATACATGGTGGTGAATGGATAGATTTGTATCCTCTCAGAAAGGTACCTCACCTAAAATGCTGCCTAAAATAAAAGATAAAAGAGGCAATACTAAAAACATTGACCTGTCCCTTGACACTTCACAGGAAGGGAAAGTGAACACTTTTATGGTTAATAATATGTCTGACCTGGCAGCAGAAGTGGTTAAGATGATGACACCACATTTTGATTTAATTAGAAAAGAATTAAAAGCAGAAATATCAAATTTAACCAAGGAAGTAAGGCTATTTACAGTTAGATTGGGCGAGGTGGAAACAAGGGTGTCTGATATGGAAGACAAAGTGACGAATCATGATTCAAGCATCACGGCTCAGGGTAAGGTCATCGCCCAATTACAAGCTCGACTAGAGGACCTGGAGGACAGGTCAAGGCGTAATAACCTGCGGGTGATTGGCCTCCCTGAGTCAGTGAAATTTCAAGATTTAATACTTTTTGCTTCGGTTACCTTGCCTCAGGCACTCCTTGTTCCCCCTCCGCCCATGCCGTTTCTGATTGAGAGAGCCCATAGAATAGGCCCCCCTAGAGAGAACAATACAGTGTCCAAACCGAGACCAGTCATTTTTAAGTTTGTGAACTATCAGGATAAAATGCTGTACCTGAAACACTATAGGAAACTTAATACCTTAAATATTCACTCTCAGAAAATAATGATTTTTCAAGACTTTTCAGCTGAGACTTCAGCTAAAAGAAGAGAAATGTCCCCCTTTTTTGATAGATTTCTTAAGGCAGAATACAATGTCCGTTTAGTATACCCCACAAAACACATACGGCTAGATTTGGAGTTTTGTCGGTAACGACCCGCGTAGCTAACGCCGGCTTTTTTCTGGCCGCACCATAAAAATAACTCTGGTATTGAGAGTCCACAAAAAGGCTGCGTTAGGCTCCAAAAAAGGAGCGTAGAGCATTTTTAACGCAGCTTCAACTCTCGATACCAGAGTTGCTTACGCAAGCGGCCAGCCTCAAAAACGTGCTCGTGCACGATTCCCCCATAGGAAACAATGGGGCTGTTTGAGCTGAAAAAAAACCTAACACCTGCAAAAAAGCCGCGTTCAGCTCCTAACGCAGCCCCATTGTTTGCTATGGGGAAACACTTCCTACGTCTGCACCTAACACCCTAACATGTACCCCGAGTCTAAACACCCCTAACCTTACACTTATTAACCCCTAATCTGCCGCCCTCGCTATCGCTGACCCCTGCATGTTATTTTTAACCCCTAATCTGCTGCTCCGTAAACCGCCGCTACTTACATTATCCGTTTGTACCCCTAATCTGCTGCCCCTAACACCGCCGACCCCTATATTATATTTATTAACCCCTAATCTGCCCCCCTCAACGTCGCCTCCACCTGCCTACACTTATTAACCCCTAATCTGCCGAGCGGACCTGAGCGCTACTATAATAAAGTTAATAACCCCTAATCCGCATCACTAACCCTATAATAAATAGTATTAACCCCTAATCTGCCCTCCCTAACATCGCCGACACCTAACTTCAATTATTAACCCCTAATCTGCCGACCGGAGCCCACCGCTATTCTAATAAATGTATTAACCCCTAAAGCTAAGTCTAACCCTAACACTAACACCCCCCTAAATTAAATATAATTTTAATCTAACGAAATTAATTAACTCTTATTAAATAAATTATTCCTATTTAAAGCTAAATACTTACCTGTAAAATAAATCCTAATATAGCTACAATATAAATTATAATTACATTGTAGCTATTTTAGGATTAATATTTATTTTACAGGCAACTTTGTAATTATTTTAACCAGGTACAATAGCTATTAAATAGTTAAGAACTATTTAATAGTTACCTAGTTAAAATAATAACAAAATTACCTGTAAAATAAATCCTAACCTAAGTTACAATTAAACCTAACACTATACTATCATTAAATTAATTAAATAAAATACCTACAATTACCTACAATTAAACCTAACACTACACTATCAATAAATAAATTAAATACAATTCCTACAAATAACTACAATGAAATAAACTAACTAAAGTACAAAAAATAAAAAAGAACTAAGTTACAAAAAATAAAAAAATATTTACAAACATAAGAATAATATTACAACGATTTTAAACTAATTACACCTACTCTAAGCCCCCTAATAAAATAACAAAGACCCCCAAAATAACAAAATGCCCTACCCTATTCTAAATTACTACATTTCAAAGCTCTTTTACCTTACCAACCCTGAACAGGGCCCTTTGCGGGGCATGCCCCAAGAAATTCAGCTCTTTTGCCTGTAAAAAAAAACATACAATACCCCCCCCCAACATTACAACCCACCACCCACATACCCCTAATCTAACCCAAACCCCCCTTAAATAAACCTAACACTAAGCCCCTGAAGATCTTCCTACCTTGTCTTCACCCTACCAGGTTCACCGATCCGTCCTGAAGAGCTCCTCCGATGTCCTGATCCAAGCCCAAGCGGGGGGCTGAAGAGGTCCATGATCGGGCTGAAGTCTTCATCCAAGCGGGAGCTGAAGAGGTCCATGATCCGGATGAAGTCTTCTATCAACGGCATCTTCAATCTTCTTTCTTCCGGATCCATCTTGCAGACCTCCGACGCGGAACATCCTCTTCTCCCGACGCCTACTAGCCGAATGACTGTTCCTTTAAGGGACGTCATCCAAGATGGCGTCCCTCGAATTCCAATTGGCTGATAGGAGTCTATCAGCCAATCGGAATTAAGGTAGGAATATTCTGATTGGCTGATGGAATCAGCCAATCAGAATCTAGTTCAATCTGATTGGCTGATTCGATCAGCCAATCAGATTGAGCTTGCATTCTATTGGCTGTTCCGATCAGCCAATAGAATGTGAGCTCAATCTGATTGACTGATTGGATCAGCCAATCGGATTGATCTTGATTCTGATTGGCTGATTCCATCAGCCAATCAGAATATTCCTACCTTAATTGTATGTTTTTTTTATTTATTGATAGTGTAGTGTTAGGTTTAATTGTAGATAATTGTAGGTATTTTATTTAATTAATTTATTGATAGTGTAGTGGTAGGTTTAATTGTAGATAATTATAGGTATTTTATTTAATTAATTTATTGATAGTGTAGTGGTAGGTTTAATTGTAACTTAGGTTAGGATTTATTTTACAGGTAAATTTGTAATTATTTTAACTATTTTAGCTATTAAATAGTTCTTAACTATTAAATAGCTATTGTACCTGGTTAAAATAATTACAAAGTTGCCTGTAAAATAAATATTAATCCTAAAATAGCTACAATGTAATTATTCGTTATATTGTAGCTATATTAGGGTTTATTTTACAGGTAAGTATTTAGCTTTAAATAGGAATAATTTATTTAATAAGAGTTAATTAATTTCGTTAGATTAAAATTATATTTAATTTAGGGGGGTGTTAGTGTTAGGGGTTAATACATTTATTAGAATAGCGGTGAGCTCCGGTCGGCAGATTAGGGGTTAATAATTGAAGTTAGGTGTTGGCGATGTTAGGGAGGGCAGATTAGGGATTAATACTATTTATTATAGGGTTAGTGAGGCGGATTAGGGGTTAATAACTTTATAATAGTAGCGGTGCGGTCCGCTCGGCAGATTAGGGGTTAATAAGTGTAGGCGACGTTGTGGGGGGCAGATTAGGGGTTAATAAATATAATATAGGGGTCGGCGGTGTTAGGGGCAGCAGATTAGGGGTATATAGCTATAATGTAGGTGGCGGCGCTTTGCGGTCGGCAGATTAGGGGTTAATTATTGTAGGTAGCTGGCGGCAACATTGTGGGGGGCAGATTAGGGGTTAATAAATATAATACAGGGGTCAGCGGTGTAAGGGGCAGCATATTAGGGGTACATAAGTATAAACCGGCGTTAGCCCAGAAAGCTCTTAATTACTGACTTTTTTCCTGCGGCTGGAGTTTCGTCGTTAGATGTCTAACGCTCACTTCAGACACGACTCTAAGTACCGGAGTTAGAAAGATCCCATTGAAAAGATAGGATACGCAATTGACGTAAGGGGATCTGCGGTATGGAAAAGTCGCAGCTGAAAAGTGAGCGTTAGACCCTATTTTGAGTGACTCCAAATACCGGAGTTAGCCTAAAACCAGCGTTAGGAGCCTCTAACGCTGGTTTTCACGGCTAACGCCAAACTCCAAATCTAGGCCATAGTGAATAAAGCAGGTACCACATATACATTAAATAACAGCAATGAAGCTAGGTCCCTGTGCAAAGAATTGGGTATTTGACTGAGGCCTAACAGTTAAGAGTATGATGCTAAGAGTAGAGGTGGTTTTCAGCAGAACAATGTTTGTTATTATAAATTATTTAAGTTATGTTTTTACCCGTAGGAATGTGAAATGATTTTATATTATGGAATAGATAATAAATATTCTTTTTATGTTTTTTTCTGGGTGGTTCCTTTTTTTTGTCCCCCATTCTCTTGGTTTGACCCTCCTCTCCCGTCAGCTGACGCCTGCTTTTTATCCCCTATCCTCCCCTCTCCTATCCTCCCATGAGAGAACTAGAATTGGATTTTTATAAGCGGTTAGGTTTGCCTCACTTAAAGTAACATCCTGGAATGTGGGGGGAATAACTTCCCCAATAAAGAGAAAAGCAATAATCAAATACTTGGCAAAACAGAAAACTGATATAGCTCTTCTACAAGAACTACACCTAAAAGAGGCGGAGGTCCCGAAACTTCATTCCAAATGGGTTGGAGAAGTTATAGTGGCCCCATATAATGCACGCAAGCAAGGTGTAGCAATTCTCTTTAATAAGTCTCTCGATTATAAAATAGAATCCTCCCATATAGATCAAGGGGGTCGTTTTATAATTATAGAATTAACATATAACAAAACTCGTTATGTATTATGTAACATTTACGGTCCTAATGTAGTTGATAAAGGGTTTTGGGATATGATGGTACAATACCTACATAAGTTTATAGGTCAAAACCTTATAAATGGGGGGAATTTTAACTTAATCAAGGATGCGATTTTGGACAGAGATAGTAAAGCACCTAGATGTATGAGTGATAGGAAAACCCATATCTTACATAAAGTGTGCTCACAACTGGGGCTAATAGACATCTGGCATCTGCAGAACCCAGATTTGAGAGCATTTATATGTTTATCAAAGGGTCAAGAATCTCTGTCTCGGATAGATTTCTTCTTGATCCCAGAATCCTTGAGTGAATTTGACTGGACAACAGAGATAGGGGATATAGTAATTTCTGATCACGCTGTGATCGCTTTGGCACTTAATTCATCCAGCATAGATAGGGCTGCTAATCAGACCATTTTTT
The DNA here is from genome assembly GCF_027579735.1 of Bombina bombina. NCBI lineage: Eukaryota > Metazoa > Chordata > Amphibia > Anura > Bombinatoridae > Bombina > Bombina bombina. The sequence goes on along the minus strand of NC_069502.1, from coordinate 98,620,494 downwards.
TCCCTAAGTATTTGGCTAATGATGTTCATTTTCAAAACTGGCTATGTAATCAGTGACAAGAGTATTATAGATTTAATAGTGTATACAAAGATAAGCCTGAACTTTTTTGGGAAGCAGCTAAAGCTGTTCTCCATGGGGGAATTAAAAACTATATGTGTAAACGTAAAATAAAAGCCAAACAACAGGAACTACAGCTATCCAACCGAGTTAAGAATGCATATAGAATACATTTAGAAGGGCGATCAACCATTAATTGGCAGAAATATATAGAAGCTAAATCAGCTTATGACACTTATATCAAACAAAAATCTGCATCAGAACTTCAAAGACAAAAAAGTATCTATGGTGGTTTTGCTGGGAGATCAGCGAAATTCTTGGCAAGGTTAACTAAGGCTACTAATAGGAATAACATTACGGCTATCAGAGTTAATAACAGAAGAGTTATCAAAAATACGGACATTATCAAGGTATTCTATGATTATTTTACAAAGCTATACAAAGCTGAAGAATATGATGTAGATAGCAGGAAAACTTTCTGGGATAAAATCGAGATACCTAGAATCTCTACTGAAATACTGGCGGAAATTAATAACCCAATTACGACAGATGAGATTAGTGCGGCGATTAGGGCAGCTAAATCTAATAAAGCAGCCGGTCCCGATTGTTTGCCTATAGAATTCTATAGGATTCTCCAACAGCAGCTAGTCCCTTCATTAGCAGAGTTGTTCAACTATTACTTTATCCAAAATAATAAATGTTCCCCTTATTTTGCAGCTGCAGTAATATCTTTGACCCCCCAAAAAAATAAAGACCCAGAATTACCTAACTCATATAGGCCTATTTCCATGTTAAACACGGATTATAAGTTGTTAGCAACGATCTTAGCAAAGAGACTGGGTCCACATTTGGGGCTATTAGTCCATGAGAACCAGTTGGGCTTTATGGTTCGGAGAAACCCGGCTAAAAAGATTAGAAAGATTATGACTCTTTTAGACTATTGCTGGACCGTATTTCGTGGAAACATCTATTTCTTGCTTTGGAACAGTTTGGGTTAACCGGCCAGATATACGAATTTATTCGTATAATTTATTCGGCACCAAATTCGTCTTTGCTTGTTAATGGGGAGGTGTCACAGCATCTAGTATTACAAAGGGGAACACGGCATGGTTGCCCATTGTCCCCTTTACTTTTTAATATTTCAATTGAGCCGTTGGCAATTTGGTTTCGCCAACAATTGGACGGAATTCGGATAGGTGACCAGAGATTGAAAATACTAATGTATGCAGACGATATTCTGCTATGCCTAAATAATACCAGGAAGACGCTCCCTCTTGTGCTAGACATGTTTGAAATTTTTGGTGAAATTTACGGCTATAAAATTAATGTGTCAAAATCCGAAGTACTATGGATAAATAAAAAAAGAGAACAAGATATTAAGCATCCCTTTAGAGAAACATCTCAGATATCTTTTCTAGGTATTAAACTTAGTGCTAATCCAGAGGAATGGTACAACCTGAATTTTGCCAAGTGTTTTTTAGATTGTAAGAAAAAAATGAAGGATTGGATAAACTTACCCATCTCGCTTAAAGCTAGAGTTACGCTCATAAAAACGATTATTTTTCCAAAGCTGTTTTATCTTATCCAGAATGTCCCTGTGCCTATACATAAGGCAGATATAATTAAATATAATAAGGCGTGCGCTAAATTCTTATGGAAAGGTGCACATGTTCGCATCTCAGTCTCCAGATTAATGAACAATAAAGAAGCGGCTGGCCTCAATCTTCCTAATATTCAGTTCTACAGCTTGGCGTCACGAGCTAAGATTGCTTCAGACTGGCTAACAGAACAAGATCAAGTGGCTGCCTCCACTTGGGAGACAGCCCTGATAGCATCTTTCCGTTTAGGCGCTATTTTACATTGTCCAATGAATACTTTACCCTCGACAATTTTTTCATTAATTACATTTAGATATATAATTTTAGCGTGGCAAAATCTCTGTGGGATATTAGATTGCTCTCCATATGTCTCTGGACATTTACCAATTATGGGTAACCCGACTTTTGCACCGGGGCTGTCAGATAGGGTTTTCAGAGACTGGGCCGTTAAGGGACTAGTGTATGTCAGTCAGATAGTAGATGTAGACCTTAAACTGGTATCATTTCAAGATTTAAGCATTCAATTTGGGCTTTTGTACAAATATTTTTATGCCTATTTGCAGTTAAGGTACTTTATATCTGAGTTAAAACATAGACATGGACCCGTATGGGCACATCAGGACATACAAGCTAGGATTAATAGGTTCAGAATAGTGTTTTATTCAATTGGTCCATTTTATTTGTTACTTAACCAAAAGCCCTCGGAAGAGCAGGTAGAGTATATCGCTGGAAAGTGGAGCAAAATATTTCCAGAGATAGATAGCTCAGTTATAACAAATTCCTTCAAAGTAATACAGAAAAGTTGGGTCTTAACTTCATGGAGGGAATCACAGATTAAGTTATCGTTAATGACATATTTAACGCCGGATAGGCTATCTAGATGGTATAAGTTAGGAAAAGTATGTACGCGATGTAACGCTCCCAAGGCGGATATATTTAATTGCTTTTGGGCCTGTCCAAAGATTGGCCAGTTCTGGGATAAGATTTTTTGTTGGGTGAAAGTAACCCTAAAACTAGAGTATGATATTCAACCATTGGAAATATTTTTTTCTGGTGAAAACACAGAATGCTCAGCAAGGGCTTAAATTAATTAATACGATTATACTGTTGGGTCGCATTTTAATATTAAGATCCTGGAAGGCTAAAACAGCACCTTCCCTGAAGGAATTAAAGAAAGCATTAGTCTCTCAATATACTTTTGAACAACTTAACCTACAAAACCCAACGGATGAACGTCTTGTGATGTTTTTTAAACATCGGAAGTGGTTTATCTTATCTTGCACACCTGTGGTGCAAAGTACGTTAGTTAAACCATTTAAGGAAACACCTTATGTCCAACTACAGGTACTTGCTGGCCACTTTCCAAGGTTTTGGCTAGGGGGCGATAGAGAGGCTTGGGAGAGGTGGAAGTAAGGCCAGAGGGTGTTCTTGCTTTGCGCCACCCCTTGTTGATCTATATTTCCCCTTTTTTTTTTTCTTGTTTGTCGAATAGATAGAATATGATATTCCCGCCTTCTTGAAGACACTAGATTATGTTATGTTTTTGTTCGAGTAAATAATGTTCTGTTAAAACACACTAAAAAGGAAGAAACAGGGAATACTTGAATATGAGTTTGGTTTACGAAGTTTTATGATACGGTAGATAAAGGAAGTTTGTGAAGTTATTTGTAAAGAGGTTATTCGTCACTCATAAAGTTGCATATATATTACGTTTGTAAATACAATATTATTAATATGAGACGCAGTATATAAGTGTTGGAGTTGTATCTCCGATAACTGGAATATTACGTATTTGTTTTTATGATTTATGTATGATGAAAAACTTTGAAAAATAAATATTTAAAAAAAAAAACTTTACAAACCAAACTGTATTTCTATTGGAACTTACATCAATCATTTAACAATTCTAATTGAATTTAAATGTGAAGTATATCTTTTGCTTTTTGTATAGTTTTTAAATGCAAGCCAATTCCGAATAATTAGAAAGCCCCATGATAACCCATTTTTCTTTGTATTTGTGTCATGAAAACTCCCCCTCAACCTTGTATAAGGACAATTTGACTATAGGAAAACACTTTTCCCTCAAATCTTCAAAAAATGATTATTAGGGGTATAAAACCAAATCTTGTAGTTTTCTCATTGTGAAATCTTTGAGAGAGATTTTATGAAAGTCCTGTGATATGCCTGTTTCTCATATTGTTTGTTTTGTATCTGTTTAATTACATTTTGCTCTTTCATATTCATTTTTCCAATTCAAAGAGTAGTTATTTTTTTTTACTGTAAATTATTTGAATTTCAAATCTATTTTTCCAATTCAAAGAATAACTATTCTTCTCACTGGAAAACTAACTGAGCTGCTGTACAAGGGTTTCATGTAAAGTACAAAAATACAGACTATTAAAGGGACCAAGCAGTAAAAACTGAAAGGTACATAAGTAAAATTCAGTCATGAACATAAGCATTTTGTAATATACTTGTATTAGCAAACATTTTTATAGTATTATTACTGTTTTAGCAACATCCATATATTTGTGTGCCTAGTGAACTCTCATTTAAAGGAATAGTATAGTCAAAACTAAACTTTCATGATTTGGATAGGGCATGCAACTTTAAGCAACTTTCTAATTTACTCCTATTATCAATTTTTCTTTGTTCTCTTTGGTTCTTTATTTGAAAAACAAGAATGTAAGTTGAGAAGCCGGCCCATTTTTGGTTCAGCACCTCATAAGCTTACATGCCAGCCTTTTCAAATAAAGATACCAAGAGAACAAAAAGAAATTGATAATAGCAGTAAATTTGAAACTTGCTTAAACTTGAATCATGAAAGTTTAATTTTGACTAGATTATCCCTATAAATATTGTGCTTGCTCAGTAACTTGGCAAAGGTGTGCATTGTGTCATCAATGTGTGTAATTTAAATGACTCTCTGGGCATGATCACGGTTTGAATGCTGGTGCACGAGGCACATGCAACAAATTTGTTTATATTGCTAATACACAAAATTTTTTACAAGAAGTATTTTGCTAATACAAGTGTATTGCTTTTATTAGAAAATCAGATGCACTCATAGGGGCCTATTTAACAAAGGTCTGTCGGACCTGATCCGACAGTGCGGATCAGGTCCGACAGACCTCGCTGAATGCGGAGAGCAATAAGCTCTCCTTATTCAGCATTGCACCAGCAGCTCTTGTAAGCTGCTGGTGCAACGCCGCCCCCTGCAGATTTGCCGCCGTACTCGATCGGGTTGAATTGCGGCGCAGTTTTCACATATTTAAAAAATAGAAAGCGCTATTTTTTTCTATTTATAAATATATAAAAAATAGCAAAACAATCTAAATTACCTTAAAAATTGCAAGACATAGCACAACAATTTAGGAATCTGTGTTCAGTACATTATTTGTTTCCTGAATGTTTAATGGGTGGGTGCTGTAAGATGATATGCGACACAATCTGAAAATTTGAACTTGCAAACGTATCACATGTGCTAGCAATTTCTCAATCCCAGAAGGATTACCCCATTTATGCAAAGTGTGAAAATAAATCTGCTTTAACTGACTTTTTTCAGTTTATTCTGTGTATAAATCATTTCAAACACACATTTTGAAATAGCAACTTATTTTATTTTGAATCAGATGCTGTTCATGGGTAGAATTAACATCATATATACAAGTCATGCAGTCATAGATCTAGATTTCATTTCTTTTACTTGACTATAAATATATTGATATGCGTCATAAGTAATTACATTTGCAAGGGTGAAGAACGTGGAATAGGTCTGAGGAAAGGAATTTGTTCCCTGGAATGTCACAATATTAAAATCAGCTCTATAGCAGCCATGCACTGCTGGAACCTAGCTGAAGATATCTTGTTAGCCAATGGCAAGAAGCATATGTGTGTAGCCACAAATTACCCGCTAACTACAAGTGGTGCATTGCTGTTTCTAAAAGTACCTAGGTATACGTTTCAACAAAGAATACAAACAGAGCAAGTAAATCTGATAATATAAATATATGTAAGTGCTTCTTAAAATGACAGGCTCTGTCTAAACCATGAAAGCTTAATTTTGGTTTTTATGCCCCTTTAATATTGTCCCCTGTGGAGAGCATTTGTATATAGATCATGGGCTAGATTATACGTGGCACGCAAATGTTTGTACAAGGATTTTCTTGGTCGTTTGCATGCAGGTTAAATTGCGCTCATTTTACAAATTTAGGGCAATCGCTATCGCATGAGCACAATCACAATATACGACAGAATCATTACCGCAATCTCAAGCTGTGGTTAAATGTTTTTGCAAAATTAAAACATGTCACAAAACACATCAAAAATTTAAAGATTTATATGTATGTGTGTGTGTATATATATATATATATATATATATATATATATATATACATATATATCTGTATACATATGTATTTATGTGTATGTATGTATTAATAGACATAAATACACATATACATATGTACACATTTTGTATATAGACATATATATACGCTATGACAACGGCACAATGGCCGAAATGCGTCAGCGGGTCTGACAGATACACTAAGCTTTAATGGCACATCACCAGTTCGTTTTAATTTTGTGATAAATAAAGGAACTTTGTTTTAACTGCACTTACAGGCTTCCAAGTTCAAATATGTTTATTGTCATATATATATATATATATATATATATATATATATATATATATATATATATATATATATATATATATATAAGTGCTTTGGAGCAATTAAGTAAATGAAAACATGGAGAAAAATATTTATGCAATATTCATTTTTAATAAAGTGTTATAGTGTATAGTTATGGTAAATATTTTGCATTCCAATGTTCTGCACATAGTAGAATATGTTCTATGTATTTGTAAAGAGATATTCCTATTTATATATCTGTATATATCTATACCTACAGTATATATAATCATGTCTGTGTATATACATATATATGACGCCCACTTTTGACGTAATTTCCGGTCCGGTGAGACCGAGTTCCTACCTTTAACCACGGACCCTGTCACTGACAGGTTTGAGTATCCACAGCCTTGCGGACTTTGTGAGCTGTCCAGAGCTCAAAAAACCACCTGGATTCATCTATAAGCTGTATCTGCATCAGCTCATATAACCATTTATCACGATTTCCACAAATTCATCCACTTTTTCAGTCAGCTGTATTTGCCCTGATAATAATCTAATTTCCGGATTTCATTGATTTAATAACATTTCATACTTCACCTTTTACTGTCCCTCATCTGGACCTTTACAAAGAGGATTTCAGTTTATTGTTTTAGGACATTGAAATAAAAGTTCCAATAGAATGCGAGCTCAATCTGATTGGCTGATCGGATCAGCCAATCGGATTGAACTTGATTCTGATTGGCTGATTCCATCAGCCAATCAGAATTTTCCTACCTTAATTCCGATTGGCTGATAGAATCCTATCAGCCAATCGGAATTCAAGGGACGCCATCTTGGATGACGTCCCTTAAAGGAACCGTCATTCGTCGGGAAGTCGTCGGTGAAGATGGATGTTCCGCGTCGGCGGGATGAACATGGATCCGGAAGAAAGAAGATTGAAGATGCCACTTGATAGAAGACTTCAGCCAGATCATGGACCTCTTCAGCTCCCGCTTGGATGAAGACTTCAGCCGGATCATGGACATCTTGAGTCCCCGCTTGGGCTTGGATCAAGACATCGGAGGAGCTCTTCTGGATCGATCGGTAAACCCGGCGTGGTGAAAATAAGGTAGGAAGATCTTCAGGGGCTTAGTGTTAGGTTTATTTAAGGGGGGTTTGGGTTAGATTAGGGGTATGTGGGTGGTGGGTTGTAATGTTGGGGGGGGGGTATTGTATGTTTTTTTTTACAGGCAAAAGAGCTGAATTTTTTGGGGCATGCCCCGCAAAGGGCCCTTTTCAGGGCTGGTAAGGTAAAAGAGCTTTTCTATTTTAATTTTAAAATAGGGTAGGGCATTTTTTTATTTTGGGGGTCTTTCTTATTTTATTAGGGGGCTTAGAGTAGGTGTAATTAGTTTAACATTGTTGTAATATTTTTCTAATGTTTGTAAATATTTTTTTATTTTTTGTAGCTTAGATCTTTTTTATTTTTTGTACTTTAGTTAGTTTATTTCATTGTATTTATTTGTAGGTATTGTATTTAATTAATTTATTGATAGTGTAGTGTTAGGTTTAATTGTAGATAATTGTATGTATTTTATTTAATTAATTTATTGATAGTGTAGTGTTAGGTTTAATTGTAACTTAGGTTAGGATTTATTTTACAGGTAATTTTGTAATTATTTTAACTAGGTAGCTATTAAATAGTTATTAACTATTTAATAGCTATTGTACCTGGTTAAAATAAATACAAAGTGGCCTGTAAAATAAATATTAATCCTAAAATAGCTACAATATAATTATTATTTATATTGTAGCTATATTATGGTTTATTTTACAGGTAAGTATTTAGCTTTAAATAGGAATAATTTATTTAATAAGAGTTAATTTATTTCGTTAGATAAAAATTATATTTAACTTAGGGGGGGGTGTTAGGGTTAGGGTTAGAATTAGATTTAGGGGTTAAAAAATTTATTAGAGTAGCAGTGAGCTCCGGTCGGCAGATTAGGGGTTAATGCTTGAAGTTAGGTGTCGGCGATGTTAGGGAGGGCAGATTAGGGGTTAATACTATTTATTATAGGGTTATTGAGGCGGGAGTGAGGCGGATTAGGGGTTAATACATTTATTATAGTAGCGGTCCGGTCGGCAGATTAGGGGTTAATAAGTGTAGGTAGGTGGCGGCGACATTGGGGGCGGCAGATTAGGGGTTAATAAATATTATGTAGGTGTCGGCGGTATTAGGGGCAGCAGATTAGGGGTACATAGGGATAACGTAGGTGGCGGCGGTGTACGGAGCAGCAGATTAGGGGTTAAACATTTTTAATAGAGTGGTGGCGATGTGGGGGGACCTCGGTTTAGGGGTACATAGGTAGTTTATGGGTGTTAGTGTACTTTAGAGCACGGTAGTTAAGAGCTTTATAAACCGGCGTTAGCCCAGAAAGCTCTTAACTCCTGACTTTTTTCTGCGGCTGGAGTTTTGTCGTTAGATTTCTAACGCTCACTTCAGCCAAGACTCTAAATACCGGCGTTAGAAAGATCCCATTGAAAAGATAGGATACGCAAATGGCGTAGGGGGATCTGCGGTATGGAAAAGTCGCGGCTGCAAAGTGAGCGTTAGACCCTTTCCTGACTGACTCCAAATACCAATGGGCGGTAAAAACCAGCGTTAGGAGCCTCTAACGCTGGTTTTGACTGCTACCGCCAAACTCTAAATCTAGGCCAAAGTTTTTCTACCTTACTTAAGAGAGGAGAAGTTGGTTCACAAACAAGCACTACACTGCTCCAAGGATACCAAAAAGAGATCAAGTTTCCTACTGAGTTTCCTACTCACTAGTCAAGAAACATCTTTACCACAGATAGGGATTATATCCCCTCCACGCTTCTAACATACCTCACATGTTTGAGGTTTCAAAAGGTGAGCAATTTTCATCTCGCTTTTTTGCCTTATTGCCTAGTATTGACATACTGCACCATAATTAGTTCTTTTTTTTTTCTCCCTTCTATGTGCGCTGAACTCTGAAACCCCACTCCACACCTTCTTGTTCACATTCCATTTGATGATAGTGGAATACTCAGAAACAAGCTGCCATTGAAACATATCAGGAAGAACAGTTTTTTAAGCAAAATAAACATTTGCCACGTACACAGCGCAAATCAAGAAACACCTAACCATCACATCATATACGTATAAATGTATATATATATATAGGTATGGATATATATTTTACCAAAATACTATCAGAGATATATATCAATTTTTATTTAATGAATAATAAAACATGTGCTGCTATGTCTAGAACATTGGAATGTGAATTATTCATATTTTCATGTCGGGTTAGCACTTATAAGAATATGCGATCGGGTTAGCATGTGAGTCGGGTGTTTGTTTTTTTTACACTTTTTTTCTCCATTGATTTCTATAGGGGAAGAGGTTATCTTTTGCGCAGAAAACAAAACAATTTTCATATTGTGGTGTGAATGGTTTGAGCCTGTGTTATGTTGCTATTGTTGTTTCTTCCCAGCGGTAACCATCATAGCAAATAGTGGCAACAAAGTTTCAACTTTCAATAGTATTAACAAAGTAACAGTCACTTTTTTTCAATGCGCAAAACTGATATCAGCTGGTTGATATGTATCATAGGCGGTGTTCTATCATATTCTGCTCCTTTGTCAGAATCTACTTTCTCTGAGTGCGCATGCTCTGTATGACGTAATTGCACTCCACATATGTTAATTAGGAATGTATGGAATGCGATTATGTCAATCAGCAACATGCACACTCAGAGGGAGCAGATTCTGACAAGGAAGTTGTATCATGCTCTATCTGAATCATAAAAGAAAATAAAATGGGGTTTGTGTCCCTTTAAGGGTACAGTGTAGTCAAAGTCAGCCTACATAGGTTTTCTCTTTAACAAAGGACAACAAGAGAATAAAGCAACACTGAGAATAGAAGTAAATTGGAAAGTTGTTTTAAATTGCATCTCCTGTTGCGAGTGAGTGATAAGAGGTTTATTGGGGCTCTTTGTACTTGTCGGAAGTAGCGCATGTATTACTGGTTGAAAGTAAATGCATTCACTTAAGTGCAATTGAATTTAAAACTTGCTTGGAAAGCATGAGCTCTGGTTAACTGTTACAGGAGACAAAAAAGTTGCACAAAACACATCAAAATTATATTTAAAAGTATAGTTACACTCATAATAACAATATCTAATAACAATTATTAAAAAAATGCATAAAAGAAAGATATGAGGTCTCAGGTGTTAGAAAAAGTTCTAGCGAAGTTAAAGGGACAGTTTACTCAAAAATTTTCTCCCCTTTAATTTGTTCCCAATGATCCACTTTACCTGCTGGAGTGTATTAAATTGTTTACAAGTAGCTCCTTTACCCTTATATTGGCATTTGAAATTGTTAATTTAGCCTGTGGTATCCCCACCTATTCTGAAAGTTTGTGGCCGCGCGTACCAGGTATAGATAAGCTTTGTTAACACAGCCAGCAGAAGAAATTACACTCCCAGTGTGATAAAGCAGAGATAAGGTAATAAAATGTTGATTTTCCATGGTTCTCTCAAAGTATTGGTGATTGTTTTAAGGACAGATATAAGATAAAGAAGCAGGTATATGTGCACAATGTGATACAGTAATGAGATCTGATTATACCTACAAGCTCAACCTTTTTTATTAGGGTGTGGCTTCAAAACACAAAATCAGAGCTTTAATATACAGAAATAAACCTTAAAAAGCTCATTTTCATACATTTTTTACTCTGCAGTTGGTAAAAAAAGCTATTGTAAACACATTAAAGGAAAAACTATTTTACAGTATACTGTCCCTTTAAATGGTGCTTCACTCATAATCTAGCATTTAGTGGTTTGGGGTTTTTATGTAATTTTTAGAATCTTTATTCTAGTTTTTTGTATTTTTGCTCTTATGATTATTACATGATAAAGATGATACCTAGGGCTCTATTTATTAAGGTTCATATGCAACATTGAAGACCCTTTACTGCAGGCTCACATGAGCAAGTCTGCAGCCGATAGGAAGCATCGCTCTGGTGATCGCTGCTTCCTAACTATCGGCTGCAGACTTTTATGCGGATTAAAATCGCCCCGGACATGTTCGCCCTGGGTGATTGACAGCCCCTATTCGAGTACCATTGGACCAGTGTGAGCAGGAGGCACATTGCGCTTTCTGCGATCCAGAATAGACAGGAACGCAGAAGTGAACCTTGTCCATTTGGGCTTCATTAAATGGGGCCCTTAAAGTCAGATCCATAGCAGCAATGCACTACTGAACACATTTGGTGAGCCAGTGACAAGAGGTATACAGTATGTTTGTATAGTGACAAGAAGTATATGTGTGTATAGTGACAAGAGGTATATGTGTGTATAGTGACAAGAGGTATATGTGAGCTGTAGTGCATTGCTGCTCCATGATTTTTTTTAAAAGGATAGCAAAACAACAAAGTAGATTTAATAATAAAAATACATTGAAAAATCTCATAAATTTGCATTTTCCATCTGGACCATGAAAGTTTCATTTTGGCTTTTAGTTGTTCCTTTAAAGGAACAGTCTAATACAGAATTTTTATCGTTTAAAAAGATACAAATCCCTTTATTACCTATTCCCCAGTTTTTTATAACCAACACGGTTATATTATTATACTTTTTACCTCTGTGATTACAGTGCATCTAAGCCTCTGCAGACTGTCCCCTTATTTCAGTTCTTTTGACAGACTTGCATTTTAGCCAATCAGTGCTGACTCCTAGGTAACTCAACAAGCGTGAGCACAATGTTATCTATATGGCACATATGAACTAATGCCCTCTTGATGTGAAAAACATGAACATACATTCAGATAAGAGGCAGCCTTCAAGGGCTAATACATTAGCATATGAGCTTTCCTAGGTTTAGCATTAAACTAAGAATAGCAAGAGACAAAAATCAAATGTGATAATAAAAGTAAATTGGAAAGTTGTTTAAAATTGCATGACCTATCTGAATAATGAACTTTTAATTTTAACTATACTGCTGCTTTTAATTGTCACTCAATAGAAAACATTGAAGTCTGAACCTGGAAGTCCTAGAGAGTGGAGAACTGCCCTTGATAAAAAGTAAAGAGACACTCAGGACAAATTAAATTTTCATGATTCAGATACAGCATGTAATTTTAAACAACTTTCCAATTTACTTCAATTAAAAAAAATGTGCACATTCTTTTATATTTACACTTTTTGAGTCACCTGCTCCTACTGAGCATGTGCAAGAATTCACAGACTTTGGCATTTATTTATCAAGCCGTCAACCGCAAATACGCTGGAATTCCACAGCGTATTTGTGGCGAGACTGATTCGCCTTAGTTGTCAAACCCTACAAACAGGCAAAAGTAGAATTTAGTGACGTAACATACAATCCGCCGGACTCAGTCCGACACAGATTGATGCTTACGTCACTCCAGATGTTCCGAACGCAAGTTCTGCACAATCTGACTACTTTTGGAAGTTATCAAATATCCACCAGGTACGCTCGGCACTATTCCAGCCCAGCGTACTGGTTTTCAATCGGCCTGGAGCCGGCGGATGCTATAGGAATCAATGGGAGTCTGAAAGCAGCGAGAGCTTATGTTCGCTGCTGCCTGATATCCCATTGATTAGTATGGGAACGTTTACAGCTAACACCCTAACATGTACCCCGAGTCTAAACACCCCTAATGTGCCCCCCCTACACCGCCGCCACCTCCATTATTCTTATTAACCCCTAATCTGCCACCCTGACGCCGCCCCCACCTAAATAAAATGTATTAACCCCTATCCCGCTGCTCCCGGACACCGCCACAACTAAATAAACTTATTAACCCCTAAACCACTGCTCCCAGACCCCAACGCAACTAAATAAACTTATTAACCCCTAAACTGCCACTCCCGGATCCCCGCCACAACTAAATAAACTTATTAACCCCTAAACCGCTGCTCCCGGAGGGCACCGCCACCTGCATTATACTTATTAACCCCTAATCTGCTGCTCCTACACCGCCGCCACCTACATTATATTTATTAACCCCTAATCTGCCCCCCCCTACACCGCCGCCACTATATTAGATTTATTAACCCCTAAACCTAAGTCTAACCCTAACCCTAAAACCCCCTAACTTAAATATAATTTAAATATATCTAAATAAATATTCCTATCATTAACTAAATAATTCCTATTTAAAACTAAATACTTACCTATAAAATAAACCCTAAGTTAGCTACAATATAACTAATAGTTACATTGTAGCTAGCTTAGGGTTTATTTTTATTTTACAGGCAAGTTTGTATTTATTTTAACTAGGTACAATAGTTATTAAATAGTTATTAACTATTTAATAACTACCTAGTTAAAATAAAGACAAATTAACCTGTAAAATAAAACCTAACCTAAGTTATAATTACACCTAACACTACACTATAATTAAATAATTTCCCTAAACTAAATACAATTAAATACAATTAAAAAAAATAATCTGAAGTACAAAACCCCCCCAATAAATTACAGAAAATAATAAAATAATTGCAAGATTTTTAAACTAATTACACCTAATCTAATCCCCCTAACAAAATAAAAAGCCCCCCAAAATAAAAAAGCCCTACCCTACCCTAAATTACAAATAGCCCTTAAAAGGGCCTTTTGCGGGGCATTGTCCCAAAGTAATCAGCTCTTTTATCTGTAAAAATTTTTTTACAACCCCCCCAAACAGCCAATAGAATGCGAGCTCAATCCTATTGGCTGATTGGATCAGCCAATAGGATTGAACTTCAATCCTATTGGCTGATTGCATCAACCAATAGGATTTTTCCTACCTTAATTCCGATTGGCTGATAGAATTCTATCAGCCAATCGGAATCGAAGGGACGCCATCTTGGATGACGTCATTTAAAGGAACCTTCATTCTTCAGTTGGAAGTCGTTTGAAGAGGATGCTCGGCGTCGGATGTCTTGAAGATGGAGCCGCTCCGTGCCGGATGGATGAAGATAGAAGATGTTGCCTGGATGAAGACTTCTGCCCGTCTGGAGGACCACTTCTGCCCGTCTGGATGACAACTTCTGCCAGCTTCGTGGAGGACTTCGGCCCAGTTGGGTGAAGACTTCTCAAGGTAGGGTGATCTTCAAGGGGTTAGTGTTAGGTTTTTTAAGGGGGGATTGGGTGAGTTTTAGAGTAGGGTTGATTGTGTGGGTGGTGGGTTTTAATGTTTGGGGGGTTGTAATTTTTTTTTACAGGTAAAAGAGCTGATTACTTTGGGGCAATGCACCGCAAAAGGACCTTTGAAGGGCTATTTGTAATTTAGGGTAGGGTAGGGCTTTTTCTATTTTGGGGGCTTTTTTTATTTTGTTAGGGGGATTAGATTAGGTGTAATTAGTTTAAAAATATTGTAATTATTTGATTATTTTCTGTAATTTAGTGTGTTTTTTTTGTACTTTAGATTATTTTTTTAATTGTATTTAGTTTAGGGAATTTATTTAATTATAGTGTAGTGTTAGGTGTAATTGTAACTTAGGTTAGGTTTTATTTTACAGGTTAATTTGTCTTTATTTTAACTAGGTAGTTATTAAATAGTTAATAACTATTTAATAACTATTGTACCTAGTTAAAATAAATACAAACTTGCCTGTAAAATAAAAATAAACCCTAAGATTAGTTATATTGTAGCTAGTTTAGGGTTTATTTTACAGGTAATTATTTAGTTTTAAATAGGATTTATTTAGTTAATGATAGTAATATTTATTTAAATATATTTAAATTATATTTAAGTTAGGGGGTGTTAGGGTTAGGGTTAGACAGATTCAATAGTTAATACAATTAATATAGTGTCGGCGATGTTGGGGGCGGCAGATTAGGGGTTAATAAATGTAGGTAGGTGGCGGCGGTGTAGGGGGGGCAGATTAGGGTTTAATAAGTATAATGTAGGTGGTGGTGGGCTCCGGGAGCGGCGGTTTAGGGGTTAATAATTGTATTTAGTTGCAGCAGGGTCCGGGAGCGGCGGTTTAGGGGTTAAACACTTTATTTTGTTGTGGTGGGCTCCAGGAGCAGCGGTTTAGGGGTTAATACATTTATTAGAGTTGCGGTGGGCTCCGGGAGTGGCGGTTTAGGGGTTAATACATTTATTAGAGTTGCGGTGGGCTCCGGGAGCGGTGGTATAGGGGGTAAACAGTATAGTATAGTGTGGGTGTTTAGTGACAGGGTACCAAGAAAGCTGAAAAAAAGCCGAAGAGCAGCAAGATCGATGACTGTTAGTTAACACATCGCACCGTTCTTGGTGCGCGGCTTTTTGACAGCTTTTTTGATAATTATGGAGAACATATTCAGGTCCGCGGCAGCGATGTTAGGCGATCTTAGGCGAGTGTATTGGTGCTGTTGAATGCAAGAAAGTCGACGCTTTGATAAATAGATGCCTATACGTCTATGCATTTGTGATTGGCTGATTGCTATCACATGGTACAGGGGGAATGGAAATATACATAACTTTGAAATTTGTTATAAAAAAATCTACTACTCATTTGAAATTCAGAGTAAATGCTATTTTATTGTCTTGTTATCTTGCATTTGTTGTTGTTTATGCAAATCTACTGTGTTTGCTGGTCCTTAATGATGTTATCTGGAATGCAGACTCTCGCTGGGGAGAGCAAATGAGACAGGCAGCATCCAGTACTAATAGTAACAACATTCTTGAAGCATGCACAAATCAAATTACGCTGCACTCAGCATACATAACCTTGCATTTGCTTTTAGTTTTACATACATTATTTTTTCTCTCTGTAAAGTCAGTTCATTGCATATTTTGAGAAAAACTCACAGCCTTAACTTTGGCAAGAAAAAACAGCAAGAACTGCAGGTGTAACATGCTTACAGAATATTATGAAACTTGTGAGATAACTTTAAACACGCCCAAAGGAATATCCCTGTTCAGCCCACTTTCCAAGACTGCAAAACTAATTTTACGGTAAGTGTCCTTCGGATTTTGTACTCTTGGTTAGAACTTTAACTTTGAATTTTGAAATTAAGCTGTTAAGTTTAATATGATTGTTACTGTGTTCCTTAAATTAGATTTTTTTTCCTGCATACTTCAAATAAGAATTTAAAACTTTAATGCAAAATTAAATTTTGTATTGTTAATACAGGACTAGATTACAAGTGAAGCGCAATTGATAGTGCAGGGTGTGTTATCTTTTGATATTACAAGTAGATGTTTTTTTTAACCAAAGCATCTTAATGTGGCAGAAACCTTTTTTAGTACACCATATACTTTTAATAGGTGAGCTCATTGCTTTTGTATTACAAGTGGTGAGTTAAATGATGAGCTAAAGTGTAATCCAAAAGATTTGAAGTAAACCATTAGCATAGAACTGATTGAAGAACACCTCTACTTGAGCACCATTGACTTAGCGCACCATGCTCTTAACTGTGCACAAACATTGAAAACTGTGATGTGAGGGATTTAGCGCACCTATTCTATCCGACATGCAGATGTTGGCCATCGGTCAAGAGGTAAATGATAATTTTTTACTTGTTATCTAATATTTAAAGAAAGATATTAATGGATGTTTACGTCCATTTAATTTAAGGCAGGGAATACAGCACTCTTATGAAATGCATGTTTATTAGTAAATAATTAAATCAATAGTTATAATCACTGTGTTCATAATTCACAAAGCAAAAAAAACCTATTACATATACAGACACACACACAGACGTGAACTACCTTACTGGCTAAACTACCACAGCCAGAGTAGGCTCGGCACTGTTGCTAAAATATATCCTGGGTCAGTATCCTCGCTACTCAAAATAAAACACCATCCAGCAGCATTAGCATTGGATGTGGCCTTGAGGAAAGCATAAAAATTCAATAGATGTAAAAATATACATCTATATACAGTATATGTGTATACACTATACAGTCCAAAATGCATGAAAGTGGTTTACCAGTCTGATATCAAAAGTTTGAGATGTCATCCCAATAAATATAGAAAGCTCCCTTCATAGCCGTCTGGATTTATTGAGTAACACAATATGTTGATTAAGATAAATGGTTAACAGCAATTTATTTAAAACATTTATCAGCCCTCAATCTTTTTCTGTTTCAGCATGCATATAAAATGTGTATACACAAAGCACTTTATATGTCCGATGTGGAAGGGCCCATTTATATAATCATAGTAACAAATAAGCAATGTAGGATCAATCTATATCACTGGTTTTCAAACCTGTCTTCAGACCTCCCTAAAAGGCCAGATTTTGAGGATATCTGAACTAGAGCACAGGTGAAATAATCAGCTGATTAGTAAACATGGTTCTTTTACCTGCTCTCACCCAAGGTAACCCTGAAAATCTGACCTGTTAGGGAGGCCTAAGGCCTGAGGATCTTATAGCACTGATAGAATTTTTTAGAGAATCTCATCTGAACCAAGAGCTTCATTGAATCACTCCCCTGTTGAGCCAGTGACAAGAGGAATATGTGTGTAGTTACCAATCACCAGCTAGCTGAGTATATTTTTCAACAAAGTATACCAAGAGAGCGAAGTTAATGTAATAGAAGTAAATTAAAAAGTCTCTTAAAACTGCATTCTCTATCTGAATCATGAAAGTTTAATTATGATTTTAAGGTAAACAACTTTTTGTTGATACTTGTTTCTTTCCATTTGAAACCTTTTCAGCTTGTATTTTTATTTTTAGATATTGAAGTTCAGCTAACATGGTTGGAATATACTAAATCTTGGAGTGAATAATCTATTAGTTACAGTCATTAATATTTCAGTTATAAGTTTCATCATAGTAAACAGCTGTATTCCAATGTACCAAGCATTTTTACACAAGTTTTCACATTATATTAATGTTACTAGACAAACTTTATCTTTTGCTATCCTTTGTTAAAAGTTTTACCTAGGTAATCTCAGGAGCATTATTCCCTCAAATGTGTGTACACGTGTGGGCGCTCACCTTTTTTTATAAAAATAGGAATTCTTTTTTATTTTATTTTTATGGGAGCAGTCCAATGTCTGCACTACTTGTTTAACGGGGTCATTTTAGGAGACAGCTGTACTAGGATCAGGATGCAGGAATTGGTGCTGGATAGCTAAACACAAGCAATGTTTAAACACAGGAAGAGGTCCCCATCTTGCCCTATAATAATTTTCTGTCTGTCAGTGAGAGCTAGAGCAATGAATGGGGTAAGTCGTGCAACGATGGGCAGCAGAGGTATACCCCGCTGTACAGGTATACCCCGCTCATACAGCGGGTTAGGGACCGGAGCCCCACTGTACAGGTATACCCCACTCATACAGCGGGTTAGGGACCGGAGCCCCGCTGTACAGGTATATCACCGCTCATACAGCGGGTTAGGGACCGGAGCCCCGCTGTACAGGTATATCACCACTCATACAGCGGTTTAGGGACCGGAGCCCTGCTGTACAGGTAAACCCCGCTCATACAGCAGGTTAGGGACCGGAGCCCCGCTGTACAGGTATACCCCGCTCATACAGCGGGTTAGGGACCAGAGCCCCGCTGTACAGGTATACCCCGCTCATACAGCGGGTTAGGGACCGAAGCCCCGCTGTACAGGTATACCCCGCTCATACAGCGGGTTAGGGACCGGAGCCCCGCTGTACAGATATACCCCGATCATACAGCGGGTTAGGGACCGAAGCCCCGCTGTAAAGTGAAATCTGCCTAAAAGTGAAACGAGGCAGTTTTAGCTTTCTTTTCACTTGCCAGTGTGTTTAACTAACATATTAGGGGTGCAATAGCACTAAGTTTAGTTTAACACTAGCACAGCACAGTATTCAATTAGTATTCAATAAAAACTGTACCTGTGAAATAGTGACAATTACTGTAGTACAATTTGCCAGACTACAGGGCTGAGACACAGATTGCACTGTAATGATGTAAACAGAGTGAACTAAGCATAACAAAATGGTGCCAGTCACTTTTCTCGCAATGATTACAACACTGTTTCAAAATCCTCGGAGATGAACTTCAGCTCCACAAAGCGCTGTATTAGCGAAGCGCTGTAAAGTGAAGCACTGTAAAGTGAGTTATACCTGTATACATATATATTTTCCCATACTCCACAATGTAAATCTGCCAAATTTAATCCCTAAAAATTGCTTTGTGCAGTTATTTTTTATTTCAAAAATACTACTTTTTTTAATAAAAAAGGAAAACATACTTTATTTTGCGACCAATTGGGGCACTTTTTTGAAAATTAACAAGCAATCTGATCTCTGGTTAATTTTCTGAGCGCTATTTGCTACCGTGATCTTGCGGTAGCAATTACCAGCCACTTGTAATGGCTGGTTAGTTATTGTGCGTCTGTAAACGGGTGAGTTTGCCAGTTTACGGGCGTGCGATAAATTAGCACTCCACTTTTAATCTAGCCCATTATGACTTATACCAGTGCTTGCTAATGTGTGCTGGTATTACAAGTGAGGTGCAATGTGAACACAAGATTGCGTTCAAATTGGTGGGAAGCATTGCGCTCACGAGAGCGCACTTCCATAGGCTCCAATAGGAGCCACGTTCTCATTATATATGCAAATTAGTGCACCCTAAGATATTTTGTTTAAGAGTTGGTAGGTCTGTATAAATGTGATGGCTTCTGCTGCAACTGTTTTCAGAGTTATAGAAACACCTTGTGTAATTGGTACTTCTTGTTCTCTACTTAAATATCTGATGTTTGCATGAATAAAATAGATATAGACCATCTGCACCAACGTCACTGATGGAGCTGTTTAATACAATAACAACACTTTCAGATTTTACTACACTTAAGATTAAAGTGTGCACACATTTTAGTCAGAGAGCCAAAAATTACACAAGTCAAATTTTTTGTGCACAGTAATCAAAAACAAATTAGAGGGAACATTGCTCAAGAATCGCAATGGGAGCTAGCTGATGATTGGTGGCTACACGCATATGCCTCTGCATTGACTCTCCAAATGTGGTTAGCTATCAACCTGCAGTGCTTTATTGCTCTGAATCAGATTTTTTTCAGGGGTTAAATACATAGATTTCTGCAAACAATAGTGCAGCAATAACATGTTCAAATAAACAAATAGTGATATTTTATTTCAACACTATCAATAGGGGGAGCACAAATATAAATATCAAATGCAAATGACTTTCAAGGCAAATAATATTAAAACAACATAGAACCTTGATTATTGATGAGCTTTAGCTACCTGGTGGAGTCGTGTAATATTATGACTTTAATCCTGTGATCCAGTGTTCCTGAGGATCAGAGTTTAGCTAGCTGGTTTGTTGTTGAACATCCAGCATGTGCCTATTAGAACAATAGGGTGCTTTTTTTTTAATGTGAGTAGCCTGTATTCGGTTCATTATATTGGCAACTGGTCTTTATTGATACATACATGCGGCACCTGTCTTGTTGTTTGAATAACAATAAAATGTTCTAACACTTAATAAAGATGTCTCAAAACAAATCATCTTAAATCATAATCAACAAATATTTATTACGTTTTTTTCAGAATAAATCATTAAAAACAAACTTATGGGAAAATGATGATTGTGAAATGAAAAATGGCTAAATCACATTCAGTGAATTTGAATGGTGATAGTGAAATATTTGAAAATAAAGTAAAAAATATGTCTAAAGCAACTCCACAATGCGCTTCTTGGAAAATGATGCCTTTTTCTTTGTTCTCAAATTGGACCATTTTTTCCTTGATACTTAGACCCCAATTACTATTCAACGAACTACATGGTGTTGCTTCCTATTAGATGATAACAAGATTATTCTTCAATCTCCTTTTGTATACATTACCTTGATGATCCTTATTCCTGTTCCTTCCCTATTCAATCCCTCCCTTCCCCCGTCCAAACATTCTGTCATGCAATGGACTGTAAAATAGTTATCCAGCCCAGCAGACAGGCAAGTGCCGTTTGAGAGTAATTTGAGCCCCAAGCATTTAGCCAGGGGCAAAGCAAGCGTGCTCTCTAACTGATCAACCTGGATATTTCATTATTCATTAATTTACTGTTTAACCAAATCCCACTCATTATCAGAAGCAACGCTTGGCAGAGCCCAGAGAACAGTAGCAGTTGGTGTCAGGCGTGGAGAATTGGCCCATTTGATCCTGGGCTGTTTTATTATTCAGCACCACAGACTGAGAAAAGGCATATGAATAATAAAAAGGCAAAGCGTGTTTGAACTGAGAAGCATGACACAGCCTTACAAAACAGCAGCATTTAGAAAATTAAAGGGTAGCTGGCCCAGTCTTTGCGTTTTTTGTTTTTTTTACATTTCTGGCTACGTATGGACAGAAGAGGATATATTGTTTTGCATTCTTGAAAATGCCTAAGATTATTTAAATTGTTTGTATAATCTGCTTTTAAACATAATATATTTGTATATATATGTATATATATATTATATATATATATATATATATATATATATATATATATATAGTATATATATATATTTATATATATCTTTATATATATATATATAAATATATACAGGGCCGTCTTTAACACAGGGCAAAAGGGGCAGCTGCTCAGGGCCCAGTCTCTGTTGAGGGGCCCAAGAGTCCTAAAAAAAATTTTTTTTTTTTTTTTTTTATGGTTCATACCAGACTGCTGATGTGACACCGGGAACACAAACATTCAGTCTTAATATTGTCGCAGTCAAAAGTACTCTGCTTATATATTTTTTTTTTTAAAACTGTGCCCGACCGTGCCGGTGTCATGTGACATGCCAAACTAGTGCCATGTGCTGTTTTAGATGTGCACTGTGCAGCACTGAATGCAAAGCCCTAACTCGGCATCCAGCCATTTCCACTGCATCAGAAAAGGTCCTACTGGGGTTACCACTGTTACCAGGTGACTGCTCTGGTTGTGGGGATTGTTTCTGGGTAGGGCTGACTGTAGGCGCATGCAGCAGAAAGCTGGAGCGGCAGGCATGTGAGGATTTGAGCATCTGTGCAGCTGCATACACTGCTCTCTTCAGTCTTGAGGCTGTGTGACTCATCTCACACTGTATCCATGCAGTCTTGGACAGATAGCATACAGTCTACTGGTCCCCTTAGCCCTGCTCTTTCTGCTGTGGCCCTGAGATCAACTTACTGAAGTTTGCTAGGGGAACAGTGCTTTGTAGAAAGGTGTCAGTGGGAAGAATAAGTGAGTGCACACACGCCCCTCCCCATGCAGCATTGTCTAGTGCAGGGTGAGATGGAACTTGTTCCTAGCAAAGAATAGTGATGTCGCCAACAGTTCTGCCGCAAATAGTTCACAGCAAACATAGCATTTTCGCGTTCGCAGCGGACGGCGAACATATGCAATGTTTGATCCGCCCCCTATTCGTCATCATTGAGTAAACTTTGACCCTGTAGCTCACAGTCACAAGACACATTCCAGCCAATCAGCAGCAGACACTCCCTCCCAGACCCTCCCACCTCCTGGACAGCATCCATTTTAGATTCATTCGGAGCCTGCATTCTTAGTGAAATGAGGGACAGTGTAGCTGCTGCTGATTTAATAGGGAATTCGATAGCTAGGCTAGTGTATTCAGTGTCTAATACAGTCCTGAAGGACTCATCTGATCTCTGCTGTAAGGAAAGCACCCCAAAAAGCCCTTTTTAGGGCTAGAACATCAGTTTGCTATTTTTTTTCCCCCTGTGTAATCTAATTGCAGCCTGCCTGCCAGCTCAGGCTCACAGCATATACTGTGCCCACTTGCCCAGTGCCACCACTCATATCTGGTGTAACAGTAGTGTACATTTAAAAAAAACAACACTTTTTTGACTGTGTAATAATAGCAGTCAGTTTCCTTCACACGTGTGCGTTTCAGGTCCTGCCAGGGCACAGTGTGACACCAGTGCAAGTCATATCTGCTAAAACAGTAGTGTACATTTAAAAAAAAAAAAAAAAAATTTTAATTTTGAAATAATAGCAGTCAGTTTCCTTCACACGTGTGCGTTTCAGGTCCTGCCAGGGCACAGTGTGACACCAGTGCAAGTCATATCTGCTAAAACAGTAGTGTACATTTAAAAAAAAAAACAACCTTTTTTTACTGTGAAATAATAGCAGTCAGTTTCCTTCACACGTGTGCGTTCCAGGTCCTGCCAGGGCACAATGTCACACCAGTGCAAGTCATATCTGCTAAAACAGTAATGTACATACATTTAAAAAAAAAAAACAACCTTTTTTATTGTGAAATAATAGCAGTCAGTTTCCCTCACACGTGTGCGCTCCAGGTCCTGCTAGGGCACAGTGTCACACCAGTGCAAGTCATATCTACTAAAACAGTAGTGTACATACATTTGAAAAAAAAAACAAAAAAACTTTTTTTACTGTGAAATAATAGCAGTCAGTTTCCCTCACACGTGTGCGTTCCAGGTCCTGCCAGGGCACAGTGTCACACCAGTGCAAGTCATATCTGCTAAAACAGTAGTGTACATTTAAAAAAAAATATATATTTTTTTTACACCACCTGAATGATATAACATCATACCTGATGTTTTAAAGCACGTTATTCCAAACAATTTGGGAATGTTAGGTGATTTATGCCCTTTATGGCTTAAAACCAGACTCTGCATCAACTATGTAATTTTCCATGGGAGTTTTGCCATGGATCCCCCTCCGGCATGCCACAGTCCAGGTGTTAGTCCCCTTGAAACAACTTTTCTATCACTTTTGTGGCCAGAAAGAGTCCCTGTGGGTTTTAAAATTCGACCTGCTTATTGAAGTCTATGGCGGTTCGCCCGGTTCGCAGGTTCACAAACTTTTGCGGAAGTTTGCGTTCGCTGTTCGCGAACGCAAAATTTTAGGTTCGCGACATCACTAGCAAAGAAGAGACATGGGCTGCTGTGGCTGATGTATAGTGTCATGCTGATACTTCACACATTAATGTAAGGTTTATTTTTATAGTTTTTATTTTCTCTCTGTCTCAGATTTTACAGCTTCCCATAGTAGTTCTGCTGTTCCAGTCAGTAAACTTATATTTGTCTGCACCTCCATGCTTCCTCCTCAGTCTTTACCTTGCTTTGCTCCTGTTGGCGGCCATAAATCTCTTTTAACCAGCTAACCTCACACCAGAATCACATTCAAAAGAATATTAAATGAATCCACAGTGGAGGAATTTATATATTTATTTACTTATTAGTACTGCTTAGGTCCAGTTTCACATTGCAATTTAGTTCTTTTTTTTAAATGATTCACTGCTGGGCTAATAATAAAAATAAAAAAATTGATTTAGTTGTTTTTTGGGATGTTGGGGAGGAGATCGAAATTGAGTGGAGGGGGGGGCAAGAACATTTTTGCCCAGGGTCCAGTCAATATTAAAGACGGCCCTGTATATATATATATAGTAGCAGGAAATAAGGATGCACTCACCAGGATTTTCAATGTTACCCTTTTAATGTAACGTTTTGGGGGTTTACCCCCTTCATCAGACAGTACAAAATAACAAACATTCGGCTAGATTACGAGTTTTGCGTTATGAGTCTGCTTTTTCACTACTGCTGGTATAACGAGTCTTGTAGGTACAGCTGTACCGCACACTTTTTTGGCCGTCATGCAACGTAACTACCGCACCTTTCAAAAAGTCCTTTTTCAATGGGACTGCCATAGCGCCGGTATTACGAGTTTGCCTGTCCGACCAAAAAGTGAGCGGTACAGCCTATAACTACAAGATCTGTACCGTCATCTGAAAGTCAGTAGTTATGGGTTTTACGTTACAAAGCTGTACCATAAAACTCATAACTAAAGTATTAAATAGTACACTAGCACCCATAAACTACATATTAACCCCTAAACTGAGGCCCTCCCGCATCGCAAACACTAAAATAAAATTATTAACCCCTAATCTGCCACTCCGGACATCGCCGCCACTATAATAAACATATTAACCCCTAAACCGCCACCCTAGAACAGGTAGGAAATATATAATGAACCATCACAGGTGCATTCTGTTTTGAGATTTGTAGAGAGGGATCTCTTAAAAGATATTAGGCTTGAGGAAGGTTTGAAAGTATGCGGGAGGTCATTCCATAATTTGTGGAATTGTCAACATAAATGACTATGTCGCCTCCTCTCTTTGCTCTATCATTTCTATGGCATGAATACCCATGTATTGCAATGGCAGAGTCAGGTATTTTCGCGGTTAGCCACGATTCAGAGATCACAACGATTTTGGGCTTGTATTGTAAACACCATGCTTGCAGTGCATCAAGTTTTGGTAGTAAGCTGCGGATATTACAGTGCACAAAGGAGAGGCCTTTTTTAGATGGAAAACTAGGAATGGAATTTGTTGGTGGACCAGGGTTACATCATTTGCAAGGGCTAGTAACATAAGGAATAGGAATTTGAAAATCATTTTTGTTTGCCGATATAGTGAATGTGATACTTTATAATTTTGTGAGGTGGGGGTAGGAGGGTTATTTTTTATAACTCTCCACCAGCACTCAGCAGATAAGTTACAGCAACGGAGCAGGCCATGGTGTATGATAATTTGTTTTCCAGTTAGAGGTGTGCGATTATGTGAACAAAATTGTAGTGAGAAAAGGGTTATTACAAATAACATTATGGTCATATTTGGATTCATGTTAGTGGTATGAGGTGTGTAGATGAAAATAAAACAAACCAAAAAAAATAATATATATAATACAAAATTAAAAAAAAGAAATAAAAGGATATACTTTACTGTTAGTAACCCCTAATCTGCTGCCCCCAAAATCGCCACTAGCTAACTACACTTATTAACCCCAAATCTGCTGCTCCCAATGTCGCTGCCACTATACTAAAGTTATTAACCCCTAAACCTAACCCTATGTCTAACCCTAACGTAACCCTAACACCCACTAACTTTAACCTAATTAAAATAATTCCAAATAAAAATTACAATTAATACCTAAATTATTCCTATTTAAAACTAAATAAATACTTACCTGTATAATAAAACCTAAGCTAGCTACAATATAACTAATAGTTACATTGTAGCTATCTAAGGTTTTATTTTTATTTCACAGCTAAGTTTGTATTTATTTTAACTAGGTAGAATAGTTATTAAATAGTTATTAACTATTAACTAACTACCTAGTTAAAATTATTTCAAACTTACCTGTGAAATAAAACCTAACTTGTCTTACAGTAAAACATAACATTTCACTAAAACTAAATACATTAAATTAAATAAATACATTTATTTAAATAAAAAAATAAAATAAACACTAAATTACACAAAATAAATAAAGAAATTATCAAAAATAAAAACTAATTACTCCTAATCTAATAGCCCTATCAAAATAAAAAAGCCCCTCCAAAATAAAAAACCTCTAGCCTACACTAAACTGCCAATAGCCCTTAAAAGGGCCTTTTGTGGGGCATTGTCCCAAAGAAATCAGCTCTTTTTCCTGTAAAAAAAAAATACAAACAACTCCCCAAATAAAAACCTACCTAAAAAACCTAAGTTTCCCATTGCCCTGAAAAGGGAATGTGGATGGGCATTGCCATTAAAAGGGCATTTAGCTCTTTTACGGTGCCCAAAGTCCCTAATCTAAAAATAAAACCCACCCAATAAACCCTTAAAAAAACCTAACACTAACCCCCGAAGATCCAATTACAGTTTTTGAAGACCGGACATCCATCCTCATCCAGCCGGGAGAAGTCTTCATCCAAGCGGCAAGAAGTCCTCAACAAAGCCGGGAGAAGTCTTCATCCAAGCGGCAAGAAGTTGTCCTCCAGGCGGGCAGAAGTCTTCTTCATCCAGTTAGCATCTTCTATCTTCATCCTTCTGACGTGGAGCGGCTCCATCTTCAAGACATCCGGCGTGGAGCATCCTCTTCTTTCGATGGCTATTGAAGAATGAAGTTTCATTTTAAATGACGTTATCCAAGATGGAGTCCCTTGAATTCCGATTGGCTTATAGAATTCTATCAGCCAATCGGAATTAAAGGGTTAAAAATCCTATTGGCTGATGCAATCAGCCAATAGGATTGAGCTTCAATCCTATTGGTTGACCCAATCAGCCAATGGGATTGAGCTTGCATTCTATTGGCTGTTCCAATCAGCCAACAGAATGCAAGCTCAATCCTATTGGTGGATTGGAATTCTCCCGGCTTCGTTGAGGACTTCTTGCCGCTTGGATGAAGACTTCTCCCGGCTGTGGATGAGGATGGATGTCCAGTCTTCAAAAACTGTAAATAGATCTTCGGGAGTTAGTGTTAGGTTTTATTGGGTGGGTTTTATTTTTAGATTCGGGACTTTGGGTTGGGGTTAGGGCTAAATGCCCTTTTAAGGGCAATGCCCATCCAAATGCCCCTTACAGGGCAATGGGGAGCTTAGGTTTTTTAGGTTAGGTTTTTATTTTGGGGGGTTGGTTGTGTGGGTGGTGGGTTTTACTGTTGGGGGGTAGTTTGTATTTTTTTTTTACAGGTTAAAGAGCTAATTTCTTTGGGGCAATGCCCCGCAAAAGGCCATTTTAAGGGCCATTGGCAGTTTAGTGTAGGCTAGGTTTTTATTTTATTTTGTGGGCTTTTTTTATTTTGATAGGGCTATTAGATTAGGCATAATTAGTTAAAATATTTGATAATTTATTTTTTATTTTGTGTAATTTAGTGTTTATTATTTTTGTAATTTAGATAAAAACAATTTTTTAATTTAATTTATTTAATTTTATTGTAATGTTAGGTGTTAGTGTAACTCAGGTTAGGTTTTATTTTACAGGTAAATTTGTATTTATGTTAACTAGGTAACTAGTAAATAGTTAATAACTATTTACTAACTAATCTACCTAGTAAAATAAAAATAAAACCTAAGATAGCTACACTGTAACTATTAGTTATATTGTAGCTAGCTTAGGGTTTATTTTTCAGGTAAGTATTTAGTCTTAAATAGGTATTATTTAGGTAATAATAGTAATTTTTAATTCGATTTATTTTAATTATATTAATTTTACGGGTGTTAGGGTTAGGGTTAGGGTTAGACTTAGGGTTAGGTTTAGGGGTTAATATATTTATTTAGTATTAGTGATGTGGGAGGCCAGAGGTTTAGGGGTTAATAACTTTAGTATAGTGGCGGCGGCGACATTGGGGGTGGCAGATTAGGGGTTAATAAGTGTAGGTAGGTGGCGGCGACATTGGGGTCAGCAGATTAGGGGTTAATAAGTGTACGTAGGTGGCGGAAACATTGGGGTCGGCAGATTAGGGGTTAATAAGTATATGTGGGTGGTGGCGACATTGGGGGCAGCAGATTAGGGGTTAATAAGTGTATGTAGGTGTCGACGATGTTGGGGGTGGCAGATTAGGGGTGTTTAGACTCAGGGTTTATGTTAGGGTGTTAGGTTTAAACATAAAGAGGAATCAATGGGGCAGCGCTATTAAAGGTGAGTGGTGGAAATAACTTGCAAGTTAGTAGTGAGCGAGCCATAACGCAAAACTCGTAATCTGGCTGATTGATAATAAAATCAGTTGAAATTCAATCAAGACCTGTGAGTGCCCTCCATTCTATATTGATGTATATATATATACATATACAGTATATATACATACACACATTATATATATATATATATATATATATATATATATATATATATATATATATATATATATATTAATTCCAGACACTATAGAGAAGAAAGCATGGTAGAGCTATATGAGATACCATGACTAAAGTAGGGGATTTCAGCACTCAAAATATTACCCATTTAATCTAATATCTTAGATATATATGACTGCGGGATAATGTCAAATCCAAAAATGAACCGTACATGCAAAGATTCAATCATATGCAGATAGTTTATTGCAGAAATGCTAAAACAAATATAGCATCTTAAAAAATACCCATTAGATCTAATAAATACCACTGCAGTGGGTTTTAGTTATGCATATCAAACATATCAAACATCATCACAAGCATATTGAAAACACATGCAGCAAACAAAAGTTGGAAGGGCAAAAAATAATATATCTCAACCAAGATGTCAAACTGGACTGGCATTTACATAGATTACTCCATGATAAAGAAAATAATGTCATTTGAACAAACAGTGTTAGTCCCGAAATTAAGAGATCAAGTGCCTCAATTAGTTGCAATATAAACCAACTTTGTAATCCAACAGATTAGGTATGGACAATCCTGCAATCATATTCATAACAATATATGTTAACCGAGGTGAAAGCGTCCTCTAATGTTAACTTAGCTTGAAGACTGTGCAGATTGATAGCAAATTAACCATATCTTAGTGGTGCAAACTAGAAGTAATAGAGCAGACCTGTTTGTAGACACTGCAGCGGCATCCGAGAAACAATATCACAGGGCTGATAAGTAACGGACCGGGACATGAGTCTTAGGCATCCTTATTATATATACATATATATACACTGTATATATACATAACAGGGCTTGAAATTTCCAGTGTTCCTGTGGTCCCGGACAACTTAGAAATTTGACTTTTGCCTATCTCTAATGTTGAGGGGACTACTAACTTCTCCCTCTGGGCTAGTATCGTTTAACCCCTGACTAGAAAACCATAGTGATATTTTTCAACAACTAACTTTATTTAAATTTAAATAGAATATTTAGTATTAACTTTACTATGGAGCACTCAAATTAAAAAACATGTTTGAAAACCTTTCCCGGAAAAAATATATATACACACACACACATATATATATATATATATATATTCCTTCTTTTAGTTAGTCCAATAAAAACATCATTGCTCAATGCAATACTGTTGTTATTTTGGTATCTAAATCACTGGACTAACACGGCTACTCCAATCAACGTGACTACAAAACATACATTTAAAAACTTTATTGAAAATAGAATATAAATCTGTCAGGAAGATGATTTTTTTTTCAGCAGGCTTTAAAACAATGATTATTACAGTAATTGCCCTATTTGAAAAGATTCAATTATTTAGTCATTCTAAAAGTACGAATTTCTGTAGATGGATATTTCACGTTTTTTCTGGACAAATTAATTGCATTGCTATCTGATAATTACAGGTTTTTTTACAATTTTGACATAATTGAAAGAGAAAAATATATATATATATATTTTAATTATTTTCCTTTGATCTTATATTAATGAATGAATTATGCATAGTATGAAACCTGATAATAATGTTACTTGGATAGTACTAAAAACATATATGGCTGGATTACTAGTTGTGCGTTAGGGTAAAAAAGCAGCGTTATGCCCGCTGGTATTACGAGTCTTGAAGGTTTAGGGGCACCGCACACTTCTTTGCCCTTACTGCAAAACGACTTACGTAAACTTCGTAAAGTCTTTTTTCTATGGGACTTCCATAGCGCCGTTATTACGAGTCTGTCCTGGGAGGCCAAAAAGTGAGCGGTACACCCTCTCCTGTCAAGAGTCCTAACGCATTTAAAAGTCAGTAGTTAAGAGTTTTATGGTACAACGCCGTAACATAAAACTCATAACTAAAGTGTTAAAAAGTACACTAACACGCATAAACTACCTATTAACCCCTAAACTGAGGCCCTCCCGCATTGCAAATACTAAAATAAAAATTTTAACCCCTAATATGCCGCTCCGGAAACCGCCACCACCTACATTATATTTATGAACCCCTAATCTGCTGACCTCAACATCGCGACACCTACATTATATTTATTAACCCCTAATCTGCCGCCCCCAATGTCGGTGCCACCTACCTACACTTATTAACCCCTAATCTACCGCCCCCAACGTCGTCACCACTATAATAAACATATTAACCCCTAAACCGCCTGACTCCCGCCTAGCAAACATTAGTTAAATATTATTAACCCCTAATCTGCCGTCCCTAACATCCCCGCCACCTACCTACATTTATTAACCCCTAATCTGCGACCCCCATCATTGCCACTATATTAAAGTTATTAACCCCTAAACCTAAGTCTAACCCTAAACCTAACACCCCCTAACTTAAATATAATTACAATAAATCTAAATAAATATTCCTATCATTAACTATATTATTCCTATTTAAAACTAAATACTTACCTATAAAATAAACCCTAAGATAGCTACGATATGACTAATAGTTACATTGTAGCTAGCTTAGGATTTATTTTTATTTTACAGGCAAGTTTGTATTTATTTTAACTAGGTAGAATAGTTATTACATAGTTATTAACTATTTAATAACTACCTAGCTAAAATAAATACAAAAGTACCTGTAAAATAAAACCTAACCTAAGTTACACTAAGACCTAACACTACACTATAATTAAATAAATTAACTAAATTAAATACAATTACCTAAATTAAATTAAATTAGCTAAAGTACAAAAAAACCAAAACACTAAATTACAGAAAATAATAAACAAATTACGGAAATTTAAACTAATTACACCTAATCTAATAGCCCTATTAAAATAAAAAAGCCCCCCCAAATAAAAAAAAACCCTAGCCTAAACTAAACTACCAATAGCCCTTAAAAGGGCCTTTTGCGGGGCATTATCCCAAAGTAATCAGCTCTTTTACCTGTAAAAAAAAATACAAACAATCTCCCCAACAGTAAAACCCACCACCCACACAACCAACCCCCCAAATAAAATACTATCTAAAAAAAACCTAAGCTCCCCATTGCCCTGAAAAGCCGGGCAAAGTGGTCCTCTAGACGGGCAGAAGTCTTCATCCAAGCCGGGCAGAAGTGGTCCTCCAGACAAACACTCTGGCAGATGTCTTCATCCAAGCCGGGCAGAAGTGGTCCTCCAGATGGGCAGAAGTCTTCATTCAGACGGCATCTACTATCTTCATCCATTCGGCGCGGAGCGGGTCCATCTTCAAGACATCCGACGCGGAGCATCTTCTTCTGGCGACGACTAAAACAGAATGAAGGTACCTTTAAAGGGACATTATACACTCATTTTTTCTTTGCATAAATGTTTTGTAGATGATCTATTTATATAGCCCATAAAGTTTTTTTTTTAAATAAATGTATAGTTTTGCTTATTTTTAAATAATATTGCTCTGATTTTCAGACTCCTAACCAAGCCCCAAAGTTTTATGTGAATACTGTCAGCTACCTTCTCCAGCTTGCTCCTGTTTGTGTAAAGGGTCTTTTCATATGCAAAAGAAGGGGGGGGAGTGTCTTATTTCCCACTTGCAGTGGGCTTTCCAGCTACCTTTTCAACAGAGCCAAACTGACAGCTTCTAAGTAAGTTTTTAAACAGTTTTATACTGGATTTTTATATCAGTATCTGAGCATCTTATTCTTTATAGTAGTGTCTATTACATGCAGCTATAAGAAAATGAGTGTATACTGTCCCTTTAAGTGACGTCATCCAAGATGGCATCTCTTAGATTCCGATTGGCTGATAGAATTCTATCAGCCAATCGAAATTAAGGTAGAAAAAATTCTATTGGCTGATGCAATAGGATTGAGCTTGCATTCTTTTGGCTGATTTGAACAGTCAATAGAATGTGAGCTCATTCCTATTGGCTGATTGGATCAGCCATAAAGATTGAACTTCAATCCTATTGGCTGATTGCATCAGCCAATAGGATTTTTTCTACCTTAATTCCGATTGGCTGATAAAATTCTATTAGCCAATCGGAATCTAAGAGATGCCATCTTGGATGACATCACTTAAAGGTACCTTCATTCTGTTTTACTCGTCGCCAGATGAGGATGCTCCGCTTCGGATGTCTTGAAGATGGACCCGCTCCGCACCAGATGGATGAAGATAAAAGATGCCATCTGGATGAAGACATCTGCCTGTCTGGAGGACCACTTCTGCCCGGCTTGGATGAAGACTTCTGCCCATCTGGAGGACCACTTCGGCCCGGCTTGGATGAAGACTTCTGCCCGTATGGAGGACAACTTCTGCCCGGCTTGGATGAAGGCTTCTGCCCGTCTGGAGGACCACTTATGCCCGGCTTGGATGAAGACTTCTGCCCGTCTGGAGAGCCACTTTGCCCGGCTTGGATGAAGACGTCTCCCGGTAAGTCGATCTTCAGGGGGTTAGTGTTTTTTTAAGGGTGTATTGGGTGGGTTTTATTTTTTAGATTAGGGTTTGGGCGGCAAAAGAGCTAACTGCCCTTTTAAGGGAAATGCCCATCCAAATGCCCTTTTTAGGGCAATGGGGAGCCTAGGTTTTTTTAGATAGTATTTTATTTGTAGGGGTTGGTTGTGTGGGTGGTGGGTTTTACTGTTGGGGGTTGTTGTTTTTTTTTTACAGGTAAAAGAGCTGATTACTTTGGGACAATGCCCCGCAAAATACCCTTTTAAGGGCTATTGGTAGTTTAGTTTAGGCTAGGGTTATTTTTTATTTTGGGGAGGCTTTTTTATTTTAATAGGGCTATTAGATTAGGTATAATTAGTTTAAATTTCTGTAATTTGTTTATTATTTTCTTTAATTTAGTGTTTGTTTTTTTGTACTTTTGTTCATTTAATTTATTTAAGTAATTGTATTTAATTTATTTAATTATAGTGTAGTGTTAGGTGTTAGTGTATCTTAGGTTAGGTTTTATTTTACAGGTAAATTTGTATTTGTTTTAGCTAGGTAGTTATTAAATAGTTAATAACTATTTAATAACTATTCTACCTAGTTAAAATAAATACCAACTTGCCTGTAAAATAAAAATAAATCCTAAGATAGATACAATGTAACTATTAGTTATATTGTAGCTAGCTTCGGGTTTATTTTACAGGTAAGTATTTAGTTTTAATTAGGAATTATTTAGTTAATGATAGGAATATTTATTTAGATTTACTTAAATTATATTTAAGTTAGTGGGTGTTAGGTTTAGGGTTAGACTTAGGTTTAGGGGTTAATAACTTTAATATAGTGGCGGTGACGTTGGGGGCGGCAGATTAGGGGTTAATAAATGTCGGTAGGTGGCTGCGATGTTAGGGATGGCAGATTAGGGGTTAATAATATTTAACTAATGTTTGCAAGGTTGGAGTGCGGTGGTTTAGGGGTTAATATGTTTATTATAGTGGCGGCGACGTTGGGGGCGGCAGATTAGGGGTTAATAAGTGTAGGTAGGTGGCGGCGACATTGGGGGCGGCAGATTAGGGGTTTATAAATATAATATAGGTGGCGGCGATGTTGGGGGCAGCAGATTAGGGGTTCATAAGTATAATGTAGGTGGCGGCGGTGTCTGGAGCGGCAGATTAGGGGTTAATAAGTATAATATAGGTGTCGGGAGCAGCAGATTAGGGGTTAATAAGTATAATATAGGTGTCGGCTATGTCGGGGCAGCAGATTAGGGGTTAATAAGTGTAAGATTAGTGGTATTTAGACTCGGGGTTCATGTTAGGGTGTTAGGTGTAGACATAAAATGTATTTCCACATAGGAATCAATGGGGCTGCGTTACTGAGTTTTACGCTGCTTTATTGCAGGTGTTAGACTTTTTTTCAGCCGGCTCTCCCAGTTGATTCCTATGGGAAAATCGTGCATGAACACGTTACACCAGCTCACTGCTGACTTAAGCAGCGCTGGTATTGGAGTGCGGTAATGAGCAAAATTTTGCTCAACGCTCACTTCTTGTCTTTTAACGATGGGTTTCTGAAAACTCGTAATACCAGCGCTGTAGGTAAGTGAGCGGTGAGACAAAACTGCTCGTTAGAACCGCATAGCCTCTAACGCAAAACTCCTAATCTAGGTGATAATTTGTAATCAAACACATTTAAAAGTATATAAAATATATATAGTATTTTATTTTGAATGGACTTCATATTCAAAACATTAGTATTATTTAGATTAAATATCTGCATTTAAATGTACTGGAAATATTTTTTCCAAAATAAAAATGTTCAGCGAAAGAGGTTTAAATTTGAATTAAACTTATACCTCAGCAGTTGTGTATTTGTTCCTACAATTTGTCATTAGCTGATAGTGACAGCTCCCACAGCTTTATAGATGAAGTCTGTGATGCCCTCTGCAAGCCTGACAAGTAATATTGTCTTTAATATGAAACTGAGAACAAGGTCCATTTAAATGAGATTGATTGCTTTATGTCTCTTTGTAGAGTTGATCTAGAAAAATCTCCAATGAGTAGAATATACCTAATTTTATGTCACTCCAACTGAACTGATTTCCTAATATAAAATTATTATCCATTCCCCAGTTTTGCATAACCAACACTGTTATATTAATACACTTTTTACCTCTGTAATTACCTTGTATCTAAGCCTCTGCAGACTGCCCCTTATCTCAGTTATATTAATATACTTTTTACCTCTGTAATTACCTTGTATCTAAGCCTCTGCAGACTGCCCCCTTATTTCAGTTCTTTTGATAGACATGTATTTTAGCCAATTAGTGCACTCTTAAATAACTTCAAGAGAGTGAGCACACTGTTACCAATATGATACAAATGAACTATCAGTGATGCACTGATATAAGAGGCAGTTCAACAGCTTAGAAATCAGTTTATGAGCATACCTAGGTTTAGCTTTCAACAAAGAATACCAAGAGACCAAAGCAAATTTGATGATAAAAGAAAACTGGAAAGTTGTTTAAAATCGCATGTCCTATCTGAATCATGAAAGGTATCCAAACGTAACCTTTTAAAGCCGTTATACCGTTCTATTCCGTCATAATTAGACTGGGCTTTAAAGCCGTTATGACGGAATAGAACGTCATAGCTAATGGCTGTCCTGAAGCCTTCTGAGCTGTCAGGATTTGATAGCAGTCTGGAGGGCGTTCCTATGGTTGTAGGGACGCCCCCCAGACGCGATCCAATAATTGAAATCTCGCGATCGTGTGCCCAATCTTGTGGTTTCAATTTGTCTAGGCACTTTAGCCCTGACACGAAAGGGTTAAATACAGAAGAAATACATCATTAACAAGTGTATAATTAAAAAGACAATACAATAGGTCTTCATTTTAAAAGCAGTGATAGCTGTTTTGGAGCCCAGTGTATCAGTCTCTGTCAGAGTGAGCCTGAAAAACTAGTAGAGCCAGGTAGCGTACTAAATAATGTTATATAATTGTGCACATAGTGTAGAATTATATAACATTAGCTCAGTGCTAGCTTTCTAGAACAAAAGACTGCATAGATATTTACCTAAGAAAATGACTTTTACAGAACGCTGCTCCTTGCTCTACTGAGCAGATCAGTTTTTTTCAGAAGCGCATCTTGGCACGCTGTCTATTTACAGCCGGCCCGACCGCGCCATTAAACTCAATCTAGTTAGCTCCCGCTCTGGTCTGGTATTGGGAGTGAGCTTGATTGAGTTTAATGGTGCGGTCAAGCCGGCTGTGAAGAGACAGAGTAGCACGATGCGCTTCTGAAAAAAACAGACCCGCTGAGTAGAGCAAGGAGCTGCGTTCTGGAAAAGTAATTTTCTTAGGTAAATATCTATGCAGTATTTTGTTCTAGAAAGCTAGCGCTAAGCTAATGTTATATAATTCTACACTATGTGCAGAATTATATAACATTATTTGGTACTTTAACTGGCCCTTTAAGTAGCAGTGGTCATAAGACCGCTGCTACTTAATCTATCTGCTACACTTTAGGTGGTGGATTTCAATCATCTCGATCCGATTGAAGTGAGATGTTTGACAGCCCACTCTTGTGCTCATTGCACAAAATGAGAAGGCCAGGGAGACGCGGTTCAAGACCCCAAACTTTGTCCGTCCGGCCTTTGATAAATGGAGCCCTTAGTCTAAACTCTAAATGAATAGTAATTTTGTAAATGTACTTCATTTTTCCAGTCCCCTTTGCCATCAGCTTATCACAGGTACCTCAGAAAGTGTGCACATATTGATAATGAAAGTAAATTGGAGAGACTTTTGAAACTGCACACTCTATCTGAATCATGTAAGTTTAATTTTGACTTTAGTGTCCCTTTAAAGGGTCAGTACACTGTAAAATTGTTTTCCCTTAATGTATTTTTAATGACTTGTTATACCAGCTGCCGAGTAAAGAATGTATGAGAAATCACATTTTCAAGTTTATTTGTTTATATGAAATAGCTGTTTTTGTGCTTTTGAACCACAACCAATTTAAAGGAACACTCAATCAAAATGAAACTGTCATTATTCAGATAGAGCATGCCATTTTAAACAACTTTACAATGTTCTTCCATTAACTAAATGTGCACAGTCTTTTTATATTTAAACATTTTGAGTCACCAGCTCCTACTGAGCATGTGCAAGAATAAGTGTGTATGCATTTGTGAATGGCTGATGGCTGTCACATGGTACGTGCATGCATTTGTGATTGGCTGATGGCTGTCACATGGTACAATGGGAGTGGAAAAAGACATAACTTTTAAAATTGTCAGAAAAAAAATCTACTACTTATTTGAAGTTCAGACTAAGTGCTATTGCATTGTCTTGTTATCTTACATTTGTTGATTATGCAAATCTACTGTGTTGACTGGTCCTTTAAATGGATTGTGCTTGCAGGTAATATCATATCCCATTATGTTATCACTTTGTTTACACAGACTTGCTTCCTTATCTTATATCTGTCTGGAATACCAAAGCTCAATACTTAGAGAGGACAATGGAAAATAAATGTTTTATTACTTAAAGGGATAGTAAACCCCCTAATTTTCTTTCATGATTCAGATAGAACATACCATTTTAAACAACTTTCTAATTTAATTCTATTATCAAATGTTCTTCATTCTCTTGTTATCCATTGCCAAAGGGACAGCATTGCACTACTGACTGGAAGCTGAAAATATCTATTTAGCCAATCATAGGAGACAAATGTGTGCAGTCACCAATTAGCAGCAGCTCCCCCTAGTGTATGGTATGTGCATATTCATTTTTTAACAAGGGATACTAAGAGAACGAAGCACATCTGAAAATAGAAGGGAATTTAAAAGTGTCTTAAAATGACCTGCTCTATCTTAAATTTTACTTTCTTATCCCTTTAACTATTCTGCACCTCACTGGGAGTGTTATTTCTTCTGCAGGCTGTGTTTACCTAGGGTTGTCAATAGCCTGGTCGTAGGACCAGAAACTTGCAGTATAGGTGGGGATACCACAGGCTAATTCATCTATTTAAAATGTCAAAATAAGGGTAAATGAGCTACTTAAATATACTCCAGCAGGCAAAATGACTAATTGGGAGCAATTTAAAGGGGAGAATATTTTTAGGAAAACTGTCCCTTTAAAGGGACACCGAACCCAATTGTTTTCTTTTGTGATTCAGATATAGCATGCAATTTTAAGCAACTTTCTAATTTACTCCTATTATCAATTTTTATTCTTTCTCTTTCTATCTTTATTTAAAAAGGAAGGCATCTAAGCTTTTTGTTTGGCTCAGAACTCTGGACAGTACTTTTTTATTGGTGGATGAATTTATCCACCAATCAGCAAGAACAACCCAGGTTGTTCACCAAAAATGGGCTGGCATCTAAACTTAAATTCTTGCATTTCAAATAAAGATACCAAGAGAATGAAGAAACTTTGATAATAGGAGTAAATTAGAAAATTGCTTAAAATTTCATGCTCTATCTGAATTACGGAAGAAAGAATTTGGGTTCAGTGTCCCTTTAACTAAACCAGAGATTACTTAGTTTTGACTATGTTATTTTTAAATTCTTTAGTTGAGATGCGTATTTGGGCTTCAGATGAATGCAAACTTGTCCGAATTTTGCTGATTTATCTAGTCGTTTTATATACGAACAGCTGAATACATTATTGGAAGAAATGGACAAAAAAATGAATGGGTACTTGACGATATTGATTTATTAATTCGCTTATGACATTTGGCACCAAAAAAGGTGCAGAGAAATGGGGGACAGAATTATATTGTTTGGTTAATAAGATCCTTTGTTTCTAATGATGAACAAAGGGACTTACCATTCATTTGTCCATTGTCTCCTGTCCAATCCTGCTATAGTATTACTAATGAGTGATGTTAGGGACAGTCGGTCAGGCACTATATGATGGATTTTAGTCATACAGGCGTTATATGTTCTTTTAACATTGAAAGATAGGTTCTTTTAATTGTTCAAATCCTATAATGTAAGAATGTTGTTAATATTAATTGTCTATCACCTAGATTACAAGTTTTACGCTATAGAGGGTGCGAAATGAACGCAACGAAAGTTGCGTTATTTGACTCACCATAGCGCTGCCATTACAAGTTTTTGAAAAGTCGCCTTGTGTGTGCGATATGGTGGCGATGAGCTCCATACAGCATAAAAGCCAAGGGCTGAGAATACAAGCTTGTGCATGCTTTCCCCATAGACATCAATGGGGAGAGTGTGTTAGAAAAACACCTGAACTGAATGGCGATTGCCTTAACGCAAACGCGGAATGGCGATTGCCTTAACGCAAACCCATTGATGTCTATAGGGGAAAAAAAGTTACGTTTAAACTAACACGCTAACATAAACCCCAAGTCTAAACACCCCTAATCTGCTGCCCCCGACATCACCAACACTTAAATAAAGTTATTAACCCCTAATCTGCCGCTCCCGCAACTAATAAAAGTTATTAACCCCTATTCCGCCGCTCCCCGACATAGCCAACACAATAATAAAGTTATTAACCCCTATTCCCCCTGCACCCCAACATCGCTGACACTATAATAAAGCTATTAACCCCTATTCCCCTGCACCCTAACATCGCCCACACTATAATGAAGCTATTAACCCCTATTCCGCCACTCCCCAACATCGTCGCCACTAAATAAAGTTATTAACATCAAAACCTCTGGCCTCCCACATCACCGCCACTAAATAAACCCATTAACCCCTAAACTGCCAGCCCCCCACATTGCAAAAAAAACAAAATTAAACTATTAAGCCCTAAACCTAACAACCCCCTAACTTTAAATTAAAATTACAATATTCCTATCTTAAAATAAATAAAAACTTACCTGTGAAATTAAAAAAACTATAAATTAAATAAACTAAATTACACATTAAAAAAAACTAACACTACTAAAAAAAAATAATTTAAAATGACAAAAAATAAAAAATTCTAAATTACAAAAAATAACAAACACTGAATTACAAAAAATAACAAACACTAAATTACAAAAAATAACAAACAAAATTATCCAGAATAAAAACAATTACACCTAATCTAATAGCCCTATAAAAATAAAAAAAACCCTCCCAAAATAAAAGCCCCCTAGCCTACAATAAACTACCAATAGCCCTTAAAATGGCCTTTTGTAGGACATTGCCCTAAAGAAATCAGTTCTTTTCCATGTAAAAAATACAAAGACAGTAAAACCCACCCCCCCAAAATAAAAAACCCTAACTTTAACAAAAACCTAAGCTACCCATTGCCCTGAAAAGAGCATTTGTATGGGCATTGCCCTTAAAAGGGCATTTAGCTCTTTTAAGAAAGCCCAAACCCTAATCTAAAAAAAACCCACCCAAAAAAACTTAAAAAAAAACTAACACTAACACCTGACGATCTACTTACAGTTTTTGAAGTCCGGACATCCAGGTGGTGAGAAGTCTTCATCCAGACGGCGAGGTCTTCATCCATCCAGGTGGCGTTTTCTATCTTCATCCAGGCGTCACCATCTAACTTCATCCCGGCGACATCTTCTATCTTCATCCCGGTGGCGCGGAGCAGGTCCATCCATCAAGACATCCAGCGCAGAGCATCCTCTTCATACGGTCGCCGCCATACACTGAATCTTCAATGCAAGAGAGCCTTTTCAAAATGGCGTCCCTTGCATTCCAATTGGCTGATTTGATTTTGAAATTCAAATCAGCCAATAGGATGAGAGCTACTGAAATTCTATTGGCTGATTTTTTATTTTGGGGGGTTGGTTTGGTGTTGGGTTTTACTGTTGGGGGGGTCCTTGTATTTGTTTACAGGGAAAAGAGCTAATTTCTTTAGGGCAATGCCCTACAAAAGGCCCTTTTAAGGACTATTGGTAGATTATTGTAGGCTAGTGTTTTTTTTTTTTTAATTTTGGGGGTTATAGTTATGTATTATAGTTATAGTATAATAGTTATGTTTAAACTTAGTTTTTTTAACTTCACAGGTAAGTTTTTATTTATTTTAAGATAGGGATATTGTAATTATAATTTAAAGTTAGGGGGTTGTTAGGTTTAGGGGTTAATAGTTTAATTTCATTTTTTGCGATGTGGGGGCTGGCGGTTTAGGGTTTAAAAGGTTTATTTAGTGGTGGTGACCACTGCTCCTTAATACGTGCACCACCTCTGAGGTGGCGGATAGCAATCATCCCGATTGGATACAATTGGGATTATTGACACCCCCTTCTAGCGACCGATTGGCTTAGAATGTGCAGGGGGCAGTATTGCACAAGCATTTCACACAAAATGCTTGTGCAATGAACATGATAAATCGGCCCCTATGACTTTTGGTAACTTTTAGCAGGTGGTGATTATTCAATTCCTCCAACCCTTGCATGTCTCTACTAAGATTAGATGCATTTTACAAGAGAACAGAATAATGAAAAGTATATGTACAATAATGCTTTTATTATGGTTGCCACAGACTTAAAGTTGTCAGACTGAAATAATAAGTTCATGCATAAAAAAGGTGTAGATTATTGTTTACTTGATAGATTCTTCATTTTTTTGTTTTTAGTCTGTGCTTTTCAGCTGCATTGTAAGGCACTGCACAATGAGTTAATAATCAAGCAATTACTCAGAATTCCTTACTGGATTCAGAAACCTGTATACTGATTTATTAGAGCATGTAAATGTGCTACATATTGAAA
This sequence comes from Bombina bombina, assembly GCF_027579735.1. NCBI lineage: Eukaryota > Metazoa > Chordata > Amphibia > Anura > Bombinatoridae > Bombina > Bombina bombina. The sequence goes on along the minus strand of NC_069502.1, from coordinate 98,578,585 downwards.
TATTTAAAGGGATAGGAAAATAAAAAATAAACTGATTTAGAGGGCATGTTATTTTAAGACACTTTAAATTCACTTCTATTTTCAAATGTGCTTTGTTCTCTTAGTATCCCTTGTTTAAAAAGAATATGCACATATCCTACACTAGTGAGAGCTGCTGCTAATTGGTGCCTGCACGCATTTGTCTTTTGTGATTGGCTGATGCTATTCCTTCAGCAAAGGAAGAAGAAAGCAAAATTGACAATGTAAGTAAATTGGAAAATTGTTAAAAATCGTATGTTCTATCCAAATCATGGGGTTTCCTGTCTCTTTAACTAATAACTAATGCTTATTCAGTTTTTTGCATTTCCCAGCAGCCTTCCTTTCATTAAATGGATGTTAAAGTGATGGGGCGTGATCCAATATAGATCGTAGTTTGCGGAGCAAGCGAGGGAACCCCCGCCACCCGTAGTTTCAGCTCGCAACTCGAGCTATCACATATCCGTCAGATGCTAAAGTGCCATAAGTCTGATAAACCAGCGATGTCCAGAAATCTGCGTAAGTACAAATTTCTGGAGTCGCCAGTGACTTACGGCACTTTAGAAACTGCCGGCGCCTACAAAACCTGACTAAGTTATAAAATCTCCCGTACTGTCTAACACGCTTCCCAAACATAGCCCAACACGTCTAACCCTCTATCCGCTATCCCCCCTCACTATCCTAACAATAAAAAATGTATTAACCCCTAAACCGCCGCTCCCGGACCCCGCCACCACCTAATAAAGTTATTAACCCCTAAACCGCCGCTCCCGGACCCCGCCGCCACCTACATTAACTACCCCCTAATGTGAGCTCCTTACACCGCCACCACCTACATTACCTACCCCCTAATGTGAGCTCCTACCCCGCCGCCAGCTACATTAACTACCCCCTAATGTGAGCCCCTTACACCGCCGCCAGCTATATTAACTACCCCCTAATGTGAGCTCCTACCCCGCCGCCAGCTACATTAACTACCCCCTAATGTGAGCTTCTACCCCGCCGCCAGCTATATTAAAATTATTAACCCCTAATCTAATCCCCCTACCCCGCCGCCAGCTATATTAAATGTATTAACCCCTAATTTAATCCTCCTACACCGCCGCAAGCTATATTAAATGTATTAACCCCTAATTTAATCCCCCTACACTGCCGCCAGCTATATTAAATGTATTAACCCCTAATCTAATCCCCCTACACCGCCACCAGCTATATTAAATACATTAACCCCTAATCTAATCCCCCTAAAGTAATTACCTCTATTACCAGCCCTTAAAAGGGCCTTTTGCGTGATTATATTAGGGTTAATATAGTTAATATTGTTATTATATTATATATATATATATATATATATATATATATATATATATATATATATATATATAGTAAGTATAATAACCCTAGCTAACTCTAACATCCCTAACTAAATTCTTATTAAAATAAATCTAATTAATATTAATATTATTAATTAAAATATTCCTATTTAAATCTAAATACTTACCTATAAAATAAACCCTAAGATAGCTACAATATAATTAATAATTACATTGTAGCTATTTTAGGGTTTATATTTATTTTACAGGAAACTTGGTATTTATTTTAACTAGGTACAATAGCTACTAAATAGTTAATAACTAATTAATAACTACCTAGTTAAAATAATTACCAATTTACCTGTAAAATAAATCCTAACCTAAGTTACAAATACACCTACACTATCAATAAATTAGATAAACTACAAATATCTAAACTAAAATACTATTAAATAAACTAAACTAAATTACAAAAAAAAAAAACACACTAAATTACAAAAAATAAAAAAAGATTACAAGATTTTTAAGCTAATTACACCTATTCTAAGCCCCCTAATAAAATAATAAAGCCCCGCAAAATAAAAAAAATTCCCTACCCTATCCTAAATAAAAAAGTTAACAGCTCTATTACCTTACCAGCCCTTAAATGGGCCTTTTTGCGGGGCATGCCCCAAAGAAATCAGCTCTTTTGCCTGTAAAAAAAAAACACAATGCCCCCCCCCAACATTACAACCCACCACCCACATACCCCTATTCTAAACCCACCCAAACCCCCCTTAAAAAAACCTAACACTACCCCCCTGAAGATCTCCCTACCTTGTCTTCACCCAGCCGTGCAGAACTCTTCATCCTATCCAGGCGATGTCTTCAATCAAGCGGCAGAGAAGAAGTCTTCCATCCGGGCGATGTCTTCAATCAAGCGGCAGAGAAGAAGTCTTCCATCCGGGCGATGTCTTCAATCAAGCGGCAAAGTTTTCTTCCAAGCGGCATCTTCAGTCTTCTTTCCTCGCTCCTCCGACGCGGAACATCCATCCGGCACAACGACTTCCCGACGAATGAGGTTCCTTTAAATGACGTCATCCAAGATAATAACTATATTAACTATATTAACCTTAATTATATTAGGGTTAATATAGTTAATATAGCTGGCAGCGGTGTAGGGGGATTAGATTAGGGGTTAATACATTTATTATAGGTGGCGGCGGTGTAGGGGGATTAGATTAGGGGTTAATACATTTATTATAGGTGGCGGCGGTGTAGGGGGATTAGATTAGGGGTTAATACATTTATTATAGGTGGCGGCGGTGTAGGGGGATTTAGATTAGATGCAAAAGAGCTGATTTCTTTGTGACAATGCCCCGCAAAAAGCCCTTTTAAGGGCTGGTAAAATAGCTGATTTCTTTGGGAAAATGCCCTGCAAAAGCCCTTTTAAGGGCTGGCAATAGAGCTGTTACTTTGGGGCAATGTCACTCAAAAGGCCCTTTTAAGGGCTGGTAATAGAGGTAATTACTTTAGGGGGATTAGATTAGGGGTTAATGTATTTAATATAGCTGGCGGCGGTGTAGGGGGATTAAATTAGGGGTTAATACATTTAATACAGCTGGCGGCGGTGTAGGGGGATTAGATTAGGGGTTAATGTATTTAATATAGCTGGCGGTGGTGTAGGGGGATTAGATTAGGGGTTAATACATTTAATATAGCTGGCGGCAGTGTAGGGGGATTAAATTAGGGGTTAATACATTTAATATAGCTGGCGGCGGGGTAGGAGCTCACATTAGGGGGTATGCAATGTAGCCGGCGATGGTGTAGGGGGATTACATTAGGGGGTTATACTTTTAATGTAGGTGGCGGCGGGGTCCGGGAGCGGCGGTTTAGGGGTTAAATACTTTATTAGGGATTGCGGCGGGGGATCGCGGTTGACAGGTAGATAGACATTGCGCATGCGTTATGTGTTAGGTTTTATTTAGCAGTTCGTGGTTGACAGGTAGATAGACATTGCACATGCGTTAGGTGTTAGGTTTTATTTTTCAGCTAGTTTAGGGAGTTACGGGGCTCCAATAGACAGCGTAAGGCTTACTACGCCTGCAATTTGTGGCAAGGTGAAAATGGAGTAAGATTTCTCCATTTTCGCCACGTAAGTCCTTACGCTGTATATTGGATACCAAACTGCGCGGGTTTGGTATACCTGCCTATGGGCCAAAAAACTACGGCCGAAGGCAGAAATATACGAGCGTAACTTCTTGGTTACGCCGTATATAGAATACCAAACCCGTGCAAAATTCGGCGTCACCGGCTTTTGCGGGCGACGCTGCATATCGGATCGAGGCCCTGTTTCGTGCGTCTTCCACTACTGATTGGCTCACAGGCCAGTGCTCTGCAGCTCCCGAACAGTACTTTGCAGCGGTAAACATATAGCATTGCATGGTTGTTAATGCTAAAATGGCATGCTCTAACAAATTAGAGCATATACTTTTGCACTATACTATCCCTTTAACACATTTTCTCCTACTTATTCATTTTTTCCTACTTTAAAACCATTGATTAAATGATAGTTTCTCTACAGCTTTTTTTCATGGGGCTTATTCATTCTATTCATAATAAATAAAATTATTACTTTATACTTTTGTTCTGTCTTTGAAGCACATTCATTAAAAAATAACATGGTTAAAAAAATGTCATCACGAAAGGGTCACCTTTTTTTAATCAGTCAGATGTGTTGTGTTTTCTCAATTCATATTATACTCAAAGTGCTGTATTCTTTTTATGTTTTTCACCTTTGTAACAAAGGTTTGGAAAATGCTATGTGAATAATTAATTTGTAAAAGATGAATTCATTCTTATAGTTCTCAGGCAACACATGGCATCGGAAACAATAGTTCAGAATTAGCAAGAAAGCAAATACTCACCTGTATAATGATTCATTTACTACCTGTCATACTAACATTTTTTTAAGATATATGTATCTTTTTATTGTTCTGCCAGTTAAAACCTGATAGAAAAATAAAAAGCACTTTAAAGGGACAGTCTAAAAAGTTATTTTAAAATGAATATGGTTTCTAGTCACTTTAAAATGGCTGTCAGGCTCTGCCCACTGATGACATCACGATCTGGGCTGCATTAAAGGCTTTACTGGTTACAAAAGACTCACATTAGATTTAACAGACTGTCAATGCTATTTAGCAGAGTGCCCAGATGCAGCCCAGAATGTGATGTCATCAGTAGGTGGAGCTTGACAGTCACTTCAAAATGATCAGAAGCAATAGTAATTTTAAAATAACTTTTTTACTATTCTTGTTGCATGATATAGAAAGGGGTGCAGGAGACTTAAAGACGTTAAGATGACTAAGGTGTAGACTGTCCCTTTAAAAAAGTGCTTATAAAAACAGTATATCAAATGACCCTATATATATAGCGTACTTTACCCATATGAATGCTCCAGTTGTGAGATAAAATTCAAGGCTTTATTTAATCCATTTAAAAGCACAAGCGATATACGGCATACATAAAATCAAGAAACTATGGCCTAGATTTGGAGTTCGGCGGTAAAAGGGCTGTTAACGCTCCGCGGGCTTTTTTCTGGCCGCACCATAAATTTAACTCTGGTATCGAGAGTTAAAACAAATGCTGCGTTAGGCTCCAAAAAAGGAGCGTAGGGCATTTTTACCGCAAATGCAACTCTCGATACCAGAGTTGCTTACGGACGCGGCCAGCCTCAAAAACGTGCTTGTGCACGATTCTCCCATAGGAAACAATGGGGCTGTTTGAGCTGAAAAAAAACCTAACACCTGCAAAAAAGCAGCGTTCAGCTCCTAACGCAGCCCCATTGTTTCCTATGGGGAAACACTTCCTACGTCTGCACCTAACACCCTAACATGTACCCCGAGTCTAAACACCCCTAACCTTACACTTATTAACCCCTAATCTGCCGCCCCCGCTATTGCTGACCCCTGCATTACAGTTTTAACCCCTAATCTTCCGCTCCGTAAACCGCCGCAACCTACGTTATCCCTATGTACCCCTAATCTGCTGCCCTAACATCGCCGACCCCTATGTTATATTTATTAACCCCTAATCTGCCCCCCACAACGTCGCCGACACCTGCCTACACTTATTAACCCCTAATCTGCCGAGCGGACCTGAGCGCTACTATAATAAAGTTATTAACCCCTAATCCGCCTCACTAACCCTATCATAAATAGTATTAACCCCTAATCTGCCCTCCCTAACATCGCCGACACCTAACTTCAATTATTAACCCCTAATCTTCCGATCGGAGCTCACCGCTATTCTAATAAATGTATTAACCCCTAAAGCTAAGTCTAACCCTAACACTAACACCCCCCTAACTTAAATATAATTTACATATAACGAAATAAATTAACTCTTATTAAATAAATTAATCCTATTTAAAGCTAAATACTTACCTGTAAAATAAACCCTAATATAGCTACAATATAAATTATAATTATATTTTAGCTATTTTAGGATTAATATTTATTTTACAGGCAACTTGGTATTTATTTTAACCAGGTACAATAGCTATTAAATAGTTAATACCTATTTAATAGTTACCTAGTTAAAATAAATACAAAATTACCTGTAAAATAAATCCTAACCTAAGATATAATTAAACCTAACACTACCCTATCAATAAAATAATTAAATAAACTACCTACAATTACCTACAATTAACCTAACACTACACTATCAATAAATAAATTAAATACAATTGCTACAAATAAATACAATTAAATAAACTAGCTAAAGTACAAAAAATAAAAAAGAACTAAGTTACAGAAAATAAAAAAATATTTACAAACATAAGAAAAATATTACAACAATTTTAAACTAATTACACCTACTCTAAGCCCCCTAATAAAATAACAAAGCCCCCCAAAATAAATAATTCCCTACCCTATTCTAAATTTAAAAAGTTACAAGCTCTTTTACCTTACCAGCCCTGAACAGGGCCCTTTGCGGGGCATGCCCCAAGAAGTTCAGCTCTTTTGCCTGTAAAAGAAAACATACAATACCCCCCCCCCAACATTACAACCCACCACCCACATACCCCTAATCTAACCCAAACCACCCTTACATAAACCTAACACTAAGCCCCTGAAGATCTTCCTACCTTGTCTTCACCATACCAGGTTCACCGATCCGTCCTGGCTCCGATATCTTCATCCAACCCAAGCGGGGGCTAGACATCCACTTAAGAAGTCCAGAAGAGGGTCCAAAGTCTTCCTCCTATCCGGCAAGAAGAGGACATCCGGACCGGCAAACATCTTCTCCAAGCGGCATCTTCGATCTTCTTCCATCCGGTGCGGAGCGGGTCCATCTTGAAGCAGGCGACGCGGATCCATCCTCTTCTTCCGATGTCTCCCGACGAATGACGGTTCCTTTAAGGGACGTCATCCAAGATGGCGTCCCTCGAATTCCGATTGGCTGATAGGATTCTATCAACCAATCGGAATTAAGGTAGGAATTTTCTGATTGGCTGATGGAATCAGCCAATCAGAATCAAGTTCAATCCGATTGGCTGATCCAATCAGCCAATCAGATTGAGCTCGCATTCTATTGGCTGTTCCGATCAGCCAATAGAATGCGAGCTCAATCTGATTGGCTGATTGGATCGGCCAATCGGATTGAACTAGATTCTGATTGGCTGATTCCATCAGCCAATCAGAAAATTCCTACCTTAATTCCGATTGGCTGATAGAATCCTATCAGCCAATCGGAATTCGAGGGACGCCATCTTGGATGACGTCCCTTAAAGGAACCGTCATTAGTCGGGAGACATCGGAAGAAGAGGATGGATCCGCGTCGCCTGCTTCAAGATGGACCCGCTCCGCACCGGATGGAAGAAGATAGAAGATGCGGCTTGGAGAAGATGTTTGCCGGTCCGGATGTCCTCTTCTTGCCGGATAGGATGAAGACTTTGGAGCCTCTTCTGGACCTCTTCAGCACCGGATTATGGATCGCCAACCCCCGCTTGGGTTGGATGAAGATCTTGGAGCCAGGACGGATCGGTGATACCTGGATGGTGAAGACAAGGTAGGAAGATCTTCAGGGGATTAGTGTTAGGTTTATTTAAGGGGGGTTTGGGTTAGATTAGGGGTATGTGGGTGGTGGGTTGTAATGTTGGGGGGGGGTATTGTATGTTTATTTTAACAGGCAAAAGAGCTGAACTTCTTGGGGCATGCCCCGCAAAGGGCCCTGTTCAGGGCTGGTAAGGTAAAAGAGCTTGTAACTTTTTTAATTTAGAATAGGGTAGGGAATTTATTATTTTGGGGGGCTTTGTTATTTTATTAGGGGGCTTAGAGTAGGTGTAATTAGTTTAAAATTGTTGTAATATTTTTCTTATGTTTGTAAATATTTTTTTATTTTCTGTAACTTAGTTCTTTTTTATTTTTTGTACTTTAGCTAGTTTATTTAATTGTATTTATTTGTAGCAATTGTGTTTATTTAATTTATTGATAGTGTAGTGTTAGGTTAATTGTAGGTAATTGTAGGTAGTTTATTTAATTATTTTATTGATAGGGTAGTGTTAGGTTTAATTATATCTTAGGTTAGGATTTATTTTACAGGTAAATTTGTTATTATTTTAACTAGGTAACTATTAAATAGTTCTTAACTATTTAATAGCTATTGTACCTAGTTAAAATAAATACCAAGTTGCCTGTAAAATAAATATTAATCCTAAAATAGCTATAATATAATTATAATTTATATTGTAGCTATATTAGGATTTATTTTACAGGTAAGTATTTAGCTTTAAATAGGATTAATTTATTTAATAAGAGTTAATTTATTTCGTTAGATTAAAATTATATTTAAGTTAGGGGGGTGTTAGTGTTAGGGTTAGACTTAGCTTTAGGGGTTAATACATTTATTAGAATAGCGGTGAGCTCCGATCGGAAGATTAGGGGTTAATAATTGAAGTTAGGTGTCGGCGATGTTAGGGAGGGCAGATTAGGGGTTAATACTATTTATGATAGGGTTAGTGAGGCGGGTTAGGGGTTAATAACTTTATTATAGTAGCGGTGCGGTCCGCTCGGCAGATTAGGGGTTAATAAGTGTAGGCAGGTGTCGGCGACGTTGAGGGGGGCAGATTAGGGGATAATAAATATAATATAGGGGTCGGCGGTGTTAGGGGTAGCAGATTAGGGGTACATAGGGATAACGTAGGTGGCGGCGCTTTGCGGTCGGAAGATTAGGGGTTAATTATTTTAAGTAGCTGGCGGCGATGTTGTGGGGGGCAGATTAGGGGTTAATAAATGTAATATAGGGGTCGGCGGGGTTAGGGGCAGCAGATTAGGGGTACATAAGTATAACGTAGGTGGCGGTCGGAAGATTAGGGGTTAAAATTTTTAATCGAGTGGCGGCGATGTGGGGGGACCTCGGTTTAGGGGTACATAGGTAGTTTATGGGTGTTAGTGTACTTTAGGGTACAGTAGTTAAGAGCTTTATAAACCGGCGTTAGCCAGAAAGCTCTTAACTCCTGCTATTTTCAGGCGGCTGGAATCTTGTCGTTAGAGCTCTAACGCTCACTGCAGAAACGACTCTAAATACCGGCGTTAGGAAGATCCCATTGAAAAGATAGGCTACGCAAATGGCGTAGGGGGATCTGCGGTATGGAAAAGTCGTGGCTGTAAAGTGAGCGTTAGACCCTTTAATCACTGACTCCAAATACCAGCGGGCGGCCAAAACCAGCGTTAGGAGCCTCTAACGCTGGTTTTGACGGCTACCGCCGAACTCTAAATCTAGGCCTATGTGTATACAGGTACACCTGCAAACGCGTTTCTTGCATGCACAGTTTATCACTGCATGTCTGTCTACCTGCACACACCTTTATTTTTTTAAAAGAGCTCTTAAAGTAATATTATCCTATACATGTGTATTGTTGACTCTTAGAGGACAGACAATGGTAAACTAAAGAAACGTATAGGTTTCTATGTTGCCGTTTACAAGACTGTCTAATATATTATTTGTGAATAGTTTTTCTTTTTATTTAGAAGGCTTGACTGTTGAAAAAAATGAAGTTTATGTTGCATTTTAGTCGCTATTAAATTGTAGCTAACTTATCAAAAAAGGGGAAATAAGGACAAGAACTTTGGCAATTAAATCACGCAAAATGACTAGGGATAGAAGGGATTATGATGCCAAACAGGTATATAATTGGACACATGAGGATTACTCTAAAACAAGAGTCAAAAACTTCAGAAACAATCAAGGGAGATTTCCAAAATCAGGAAAAACTGTTACCTTTTCAGATACCGAGTATGAAGTAGACTCATCAGATACTGAAAATTTTGGAGAGTTAAATATGCCATCAGTTCTACAAATACCTCAGGACATGGTAGTAGCTCAGACTTCATCACAACAGTCAAAAAACGGGGATGTTCTAACAGTACCCACAAGGAAAAAAAACCCAGAGATAGAAGGGGTAAAGGAAAGACGAGAAGGTGGCAACAAACAACACCATCCCAGAAGAAATTAGAAAATCAACTCTCAGAAAGTATATGTGACAAGGTCACAAGGACAGAGAAATCAGAAATACATATGAATAAAAATGTTATTAACCTGTCTACAATAACACTTGAAAAGTCACAAGAATTGTTACTATCTAGAGGTTTGAATTTTGTGCTTTCCAATCAGTTTAATCTCTTTGAGACAGTACTAGATGTTAATCGATTTGTGCGCAAGATTACACTGCGCAAGCATTTTTGTGGTACAGATGATTTGGAGACACAAAATGAAGAAACTACTCAGCGACTTTTACAACAAGAGGGATGTGAACTTTTTCAGATTGGTGTACCATTATAGATTTACAACAAATGTCTAGAGATAATCTGCAAGACAATACTGATGGGGTTGATGAAAGTGTAGTCAGAAATATAAATTCAAGGATAAGAAAGAAAAGTAATTTTTACCCAGCACACATGAGATCAAAAGCTCTAGACATATTTCAAAAAACAGTGGAGGACAAGCAAACGGCTAGATTTAGAGTTTGGCGTTAGCAGTCAAAAGCAGCGTTAAGGGGTCCTAATGCTGCTTTTGGCCGCCCGCTGGTATTTAGAGTCAGACAGGAAAGGGTCTAACGCTCACTTCCTTACCGCGATTCCAGGCTACCGCAGATCCCCTTATGCCAATAGCGTATCCTATCTTTTCAACGCTGGTATTTGGAGTCTTGGTAGAAGTGAGCAGTAGACCCTCTACCGACAAGACTCCTACCGCCAAAAAAAGTCAGTAGTTACGAGCTTTATGGGCTAACGCCAGAATATAAAGCTCCTAACTACTGTGCTCTAAAGTACACTAACACCCATAAACTACCTATGTACCCCTAAACCGAGGCCCCCCACATCGCCGCCACTCTAATAAAAATTTTAACCCCTAATCTGCCGACCGGACACCGCCGCCACCTACATTATCCCTATAAACCCCTTATCTGCTGCCCCTAACATCGCCGACCCCTATATTATATTTATTAACTACTAATCTGCCCCACTTATTAACCCCTAATCTGCCAACCGGACCTCGCCGCTACTATAATAAATGTATAAACCCCTAAACCGCCACACTCCCGCCTCGCAAACACTATAAAAAATATTATTAACCCCTAATCTGCCCTCCCTAACATCGCCGCCACCTACCTACAATTATTAACCCCTAATCTCCCACCCGCACAGTTGCCGCTACTATAATAAAGTTATTAACCCCTAAATCTTACTCTAACCCTAACCCTAACACCCCCCTAACATAAATGTAATTTATATTAAACGAAATAATATTCCTAAATTTAACTAAATTATTCCTATTTAAAACTAAATACTTACCTATCAAATAAACCCTAATATAGCTACAATGTAATTAATAATTACATTGTAGCTATTTTAGTATTTATATTTATTTTACAGGCAACATTGTATTTATTTTAACTAGGTACAATAGCTATTAAATAGTTAATAACTATTTAACCCCTTAACAACGCATGTCGTACAGGGTACGTCGCACACAACCTGGTCTTAAAAGACCAGCGACGTACCCTGTACGACATTAGGGGTTTAAAGCGGCTGGAAGCGATCCTGCTCGCTTCCAGCTACTTTCCGGTTATTGCAGGAAAATCGAGGCATCCTGCAATAACACCCCTGGGCCATCCGATGCAGAGAGAGCCACTCTGTGGCCCTCTCTGCACCGGACATCGATGGCTGGTATCTTTGGTGGGTGGGAGCCGACTTGGGAGGCGGGTGGGTGGCCATCGATGGGCCAGGTAATGTAGAGGGGGGCGGGATCTGGGGCATGGTCGATGGGGGTGCGCACGGGCGCGGCGGGCGCGTGCACGGGGCGGGAGCGGGTGGGAACCGCTACACTACAGAAAAGTTTTGTTTGTATAAGTGGGAGAAAGGGGTATTTTAATGTTTTTAAAAAAACAATCGAAGGTATCTAGGAGGGGGTGGGGGGTTGGTCTTTGGTGGGGGGGGAGCTACACTACAGAAAATGGGAACATTTTAAAAAAAACAACAATTTTATTCTAAACTGAGTACTGGCAGACAGCTGCCAGTACCCAAGATGGCGCCCATTAAGGCAGAGGGGGAGGGTTAGAGAGCTGTTTGTTGGGGGATCAGTCAGGTTGGGGGCTAAGGGGGTCCTACACATCAGCATATGTAAATATGCTTTAAAAAAAAAGCCTAAATATAACTTTTATTTTAGTACTGGCAGAGTTGCTGCCAGTACTTAAGATGGCGGGGACAATTGTGGGGTGGGGAAGGGAAGAGAGCTGTTTGGGAGGGATCAGGGGGTCTGATGATTGGAACAGCCAATAGAATGCGAGTTCAATACGATTGGCTGATTGGATCAGCCAATCGGATTGAACTTCAATCTGATTGGCTGATTGCATCAGCCAATCAGATTTTTTCTACCTTAATTCCGATTGGCTGATAGAATTCTATCATTTCCTAAATTTGTTTTCTTGCTGCCTGTTTACTTGGACTGTCCTGACCTTGTCTCTGTATTTGGCACAGTTAGTTTTCCTTAGATTGTTCCTGTTGCAGTTTCCCAGCTTCAGTACTTTATTGCTTGCTGTACCTATTTGTTTGTCCTGTCTCCAGCACTGCTTTTGTCTGCTACTACTAGCAGCCTGTATTCAGCACTCTGGTATTCTTTGCTTGGCCCAGAAGCGGGCACTTTCCTTTGCTTTTGCCCAGAAGAATTAATTCTCCTTTACTTGGCCCATAAGAAGGCACACCCATTTGCTTGGCCCAGACGTGGCCCTAAAGTCCTAAAGTGGGCATTTCAGAACTTGTCTCTTGTCTGTCTAAACTTGCACCTATCTGTCTGAACTTGCACCTGAACATCAGCTATACTGGTTTGTAAAGTTTGCTTCCTGCAATCTGTCCAGTTTCCCACTACCGCTGCCTTTGGACTTCATCCTGTTATAGAGGCCATAATCCTGACACTGATCTTGTTTATCGGCTCCTGTTTTTCAACATTGAAACAATAACAATTCAAACAATAACACTATTTCCATATTGGAAAAGATTGTCTATGATATGAGAAGATAGAGGAAAATAGTTGACTACTGCACTCACAATCTATCTGACCACAAGTTGCACTTTATATAAACAACAAAATGGACACATCAAATTCAGCAGCCAAAGGGTGTTGATGAAGTGAAAAACTGACCTTTTCAACATATTTGCAAGTATTCCAAGACAATTTAGAATCATTCTATTATACTGAACATGTGAAATACACTCTGAAATGGTCACTTATGTAATTTTAGTTGAATATATGAAGATATGGTCTAGATTAATTAAACCTATATTGATAACTATTGTAAAGTCCATTAGCAGTGGGTGGGACAGATATATACATATGCATATGTTTTTAATAGACATATACATGGTATGCAGCAAACAAGAATTGCAGGAATCATGAGAAAACAGGTTTTTCTTGCAACATAGTCTCAGCAGTGTATGTAGGCTTTGGAGTAGAGTCAACTGGAGGAGAAAACTGCATAGCCAGTCTCTCCTGTTGTGTTTTACAATGGTCTCCTGTCTATTTGGATGACTAAAGAGATCATACTATCCAAGTCTGCAGGGAAATCCACACAAGCAAATTATTCTTTTAATTGCTCAGATAAGCCCAAAGGAAACTACACTAGGAGATAACTACTCACTGTCTTTCTAACCCTCAGATTAATGATGAAATTATGCAAACAAACCAAACATTGGAGCAGTATCAGAGATATTTTTGTACCTATCTTCAGGACAAATGGCTGTGTTTGCTGTCCACAGCAAAATTTGCATATACTAATCACATCCATCAGTGAATAGTATTAATGTTAACTTTTAACTGTACAATCCTATTTTAGAAGATGAGATAAAATGCTGACACTTCTTAGTCTTACAGAAATCAATTTCCCACAGTTTTCTTCTTGATTTTATATAAAAAATATCACCACATCAAAAAGCGAGGTCTTCTCAAACAATTATTGAAAAAAATAAAGATAAAAAAAGGTTTAATAACATAATTGAGCAAAAATGTCCAGTATACCCATGATGCCCACATACAAATTTCATTCAGATTTACACTACTCTATCCAATTGCAACACACACACATAATCACACATGAACACACATAAACACACACAGACACATAGACACACACACACATACACAGATACACAGCCATGCATACACAGACACAAACACCAACTGTTTACCCTCACCAACTGTTGATTGGCATTCCTGTTTGTCTCACTGCCGATTACCTGCTCAAGAGATGCAACACTTGTAACATTAACAATGTGTTTAACCCTTTTGCAGGAGTTATAAACATGGGTTGGATCTCAATCTATAATTTGATATTTATCTGCATGTTAAAGGCTGCAGATGAGCCCATTTTGATATTGAGGCAAATACAGCCATTTTTAATTTTTCATTATCATTTCTGTGAAATATGACCCTATACTTAAAACACTTAACAGTTCTACTGTCACAGGATCTTTTTTCCAAAAACAATATCTTCTGAGCAGGGGCAAGAATCTGACTGGAGATAGTACAGGTGTCTCCTAGCAACCATTTTTACTCCTTTGTCTTCCTGTAGACACCACAACCCCTTTGTGTGGCTGTAATACTGTGTAAAGGACTATCCACAAATGAAGTTAAAATAAGTAAAATCTCTTTAAAATGTGGAAAAATGCATGTTGCCATGATTTCTATCAAAAGGACCACTAAACACGTAAGAATTGCATAATCAATAAATGCATAACAAAAAAGACAATGCTAAAGAACTTTTGAATTTTAAATTAGTAGAATTGTTTTCTGAGAAATATCTTATAGCTACTTTTTTCTTTCTAATGTATCATTTGACAGCCATCAACCAATCACAAAATATATATCCTGTGAATCTTGCACATGCTCAGTAGGAGCTGGTGTCTTAGAAAGTGTGCATATAAAAAGATGGTACACATTTAGACAATGAAAGTGAATTGGAAAGCTGTTTAAAATTGTGTGCTTTATCTGAATCATGAAAGTTTAATTTTTACTTGACTGTCCCTTTAAGTACAACCCAGTGCTTAGTGCTTTTTATTACAACAATGAAACAGACTGTTTTATATCTCATTAACAGCACATTTACACAGCCATTTTCACGTTTATCAAATTCCACAGCTGAAATGACTTGATAAACCTCAGGCAACACTTTACACTTATTACACAGTACACCAAAAAGTTTTTAAATGTAACATTGGGTTTTAGCATGTGCAAAATACATTAACATTAACCTTGCCATATTGGATGACAATATAATGCAACATCCACAAACATTACAAACTCTTCCTGCTCAATCAATTAAAGGGACAGTCTAATCAAAATTAAACATTCATGGGTCAGATAGGGCATGCAATTTTAGACAACGTTCAAATTTACTTTTATCATAAAATTAGCTTTGCTCTCTTGGTATTTGTTGAAAGCTAAACCTAGGTAGGCTCATATGCTGATTTCTAAGCCCTTGAAGGCTGCCTCTTAACAGTGTGCTTACTCCCGTGGAGTTACCTAGGAGTCAGCACTGATTGGCTAAAATGTAAGTCTGTCAAAAGAAATGAGATAAGGGGGCAGTCTGCAGAGGCTTGGAAACAAGGTAATCACAGAGGTAAAAAGTGTATTAATATAACAATGTTGGTTAGGAAAAACTGGGGAATGGGTAATAAAGGGATATTTTTAAATAATACATATTCTCAAGTAGAATGTCCCTTTAAAGTATAAAAAGTTATGTGTTATTATGTTTACAGTATAAAAATTAGCCAAATCACTAACCCAACAAACACAAATGCCGACTATACTGATAAAGCCACTGTTCAAACCTCTATGGCTTTGAAGCTCAACAAGATAATTGCATACAACAGCTTTAGTGCACACTATTAAAAGGATCGGTGAACATACAAACCCTTTAACCTGTAATGTTAACACTAAACCCACAAAATTGCCATTTTGTTTGTCCTTTATCCTGGGCATTTGGATTACCAAATCAGTAGATTATGACAAAGAATTTTGTTTTTGTTTTTAAAGAGGTAACAATTTCCATCTTGAGGGTTATTAAAGGGACACTCAAGTCAAAATAAACTTGATGATTCAGATAGAGCGTGCAGTTTTAAGACACTATCCAATTTACTTCCATTATCAAATTCTGCAGAGCATTTTAATATTTAAACTTTCTGGGGAACAAGATTACTACTGAGCATGTGCACAAGTTAAGAGGGTATACATATACTGGTCTGTGATTGGCTGATGTCTGTCACATGATACAGGGGGCCGGAAAATGGGAGAAAAAATAAATTTGTCAGAAAAAAAAAATCTACTGCTTTATTTGAAGTAGAGTAGATGTTCAATATTAAATTCTACTGCATTGACTGTTCCTTTAATGGCAGAAACATCTTAGAAATCATAGAAACATGATCAGAAATCATTATCCACTGACAACAAGTGCAAAATTGTGATGAACTCCATAGTCAGTGACTTTCTGTAATAAATAGTTTTGTACATTTTACAACAGAATGTTCCTTTAATACATCAAAGGTTTTCTCTGAATTAGTCAAGAGATTTATAAATGTTTCTGAAGTCACTAAGCAGGGTTGCTGGAATGTTTTACCAAGAAAAAACTATTCTCTGAATGTATTTCTAAATAGAATTAGCTGGAAGGAATATATTAGCACTGATGCAGCATACGCTCTTCTCTTGTAAAAGCAGCAGAGAGATCCAACTTCACTATGAGGCATAGTAGGCAAGGTGCCTAGGGTGCTTAGTCCTGCCTCTATGACAGAGCTTTGTTCTTATTGGTTAGCGAGGTGACATCATCCAGATCCAAATATAACTTACTGCCTCCAAGTGCTGAGTGCAATGGTCAGAAAGGTAATCACAGTAGTAGCCTCACGTCTCATGTTTAAAAAGGGGAGCTCATGAATGTAAAAGTGGGTCCACAGAAATCATGCAGTCTTGGCAATAGAAGCTTATCCCTTTAGCCTACATGTGTTAAACATTAATGCTGTACATAAAGTTAAATGCCGTATGCAGTATATGATATTTATATACTTTATTATGGTATTTAATATTTCATAACAATTTAAAAAATACACAATAGATTACCAGTAGCAAGTATAATCCCTTCCCTGTAGCATAAACAACTGAACTGGCATAAAGAGAGATCTACTTGATTAGACATAGTATAGTAAGGGCATGCGCCAGGGGCAATTAATAGGTGCATTGTAATTGCATATGTAAAGGGTGAGTGCTTTGGAACTAGTGACATGCTTTGTTGAGCAGGTGAGATTTGAGATTACAGATAATTTGCTGTGCACATGCTATCAGGGACAGCAATGCGGGGGTAAGGTGATTTCTTTTTTAATTATTGTAAGATATAAAAGTACAGGTATAAAATGAGTCTGAGCTGAATATATTGATAAAGAGAAGTGTATCATAGTTTCACCCTTTAACTGCCCATATTAATTAGCATACATTTGCATAAATCATTATACAGTGTAACTCAGAAGCTATAGCTGCTAGGACTGATTATAATTAGATTACAACACTCTACCATAACAGGGCCTTTAATTCTTTAATATCTACATGAACCTGAACCCTAGATAGTATAGAATGCATACCTTTCAATATATAATCATGGCAGTTATATGATTGATTACTCTTTTCTAAATCATTTTTGAGATGATAGGAATTCCAAAAGTAAAGCAATAATGTTATATTATAAATGTTTCTATTCCCCCAGGCTCTCTTAAACCTAGAAATGAAAAAAAAAATGTTTTTCCATCCTAAAAGTCTTGTTTGTACTGCTAAAAATTAATAGTATAAAACAAATCTATAAATCAGTCTGTCTGTCTCTCTATATAATTTTAATATCTATCTATTTTTAATATGTATCTATCATTCTATCTATCTATTTACAAAAAACATACAATAGGGGGAGCACATTTGAATATACTAATAGACTAATGTGGATAATAAAGTGACAAAGACCTTTAAAGCACTAGTACAATACTATGTAGAGTTCACATTAACAAATGCTCGTATTAAATTGAGGTTGTAGCCTTTTTTTTTCAATCCAATGATAGAATACACACATGGCGACTACTCCTAAATAGGCAGGACACAGCAACCCAATCTAGAATACAAAAAGATACAGGGGGCACCTCATAGTGTAGTATACAGGTATATCCCGCTCATACAGCGGGTTAGGGACCGGAGCCTCACTGTAAAGGGAAAACCTCCTTAAAGTGAAACAAGGCGGTTTTAGCTTTCGTTTCACTTGCCAGTGTGTTTAAAAACTTGAAAACATGTTTTAACTAATATATATTAGTGGTGCAATAGTGCTGTGTTTAGTTTAACACTCGCACAGCACAGTATTCAATTAGTATTCAATAAATATTGTACCTGTAAAATAGTGACAATTACTGTAGTACAATTTACCAGACTATAGCACTGAGACACACTTTGCACTGAAATGCTGTAAACAGAGTGAACTGCACATAACAAAATGGTGCCAGTCACTTTTCTCGCAATCTCACAAAGATTACAGCACAGTTTCAAAATCCTTGGAGGTTGAACTTCAGCTCCACAAAGCGCTGTATTAGCGAATCGCTGTAAAGTGAAGCGCTGTAAAGTGAGGTATACCTGTATTCCATATATAAGCAATGATAATAAAAGTTATTCCACTCCCTTGGTGTGAAGCATTAAAATGGTAGTGCTATTAAAGGCAAGCCAAACATAGAAGCCGCCCTGCAGGCTTCACACAGGATACTGGAACATCCTTAATCTATCAAAATTGGGACTGTCATCACCAGTGAACCAATTCTAAGGTCACTCAAACAGGAACTTGATTAAAAGCAATTTTATTTAATGCATTTCTCAGTACATAAGACTGTTTCATCATGCTTTGAGTTTCCAGCTTGCCTTAAATAGCACTGCCATTTTAGTGCTTCACACCTGGGCCCCAATCATCAAAAGTGCTATGAGGTGGCAAAATATTCTAAAGGTTCTGCTGCTATGTCGAGCGAACCTGTCAAAAAAATCCAAGCTCCTGACATAGCAGCATCTTTGAGAGGCGTTTACTATACATTCCACTGGTCGATGATGCTGGCTATAGATAACACCCTGCATCGCCGCCATATTGGCGATGTATAGTAAAAAATCCTTTGCAACAGAACTGCCGTGCCTAACCACTAATCCTAATACCCCTAAATCAAAGTACCCAACGATTGCAAAATAACACTATACTAATAAAGTTAAAAACCGCCACATACCTACCGCAAGTCCCTATCCTATTAACCCCTATACCGCCACATACCCACCACAAGTATCTATCCTATTAACCCCTTTACCGCCACATACCCACAGCAAGTACTATCCTATTAACCCCTATATCGCCACATACCCACCACATGTACTATCCTATTAACCCTTATACCGCCACATACCCACTGCAAGAATCTAAACTATTAGCCCCTATACCAGTCCACCACATACCCCAAATGCAAACTAACCTAACACCTAACCCCCACCTCTAAACTAAACCACCTAAGTTACTTTAAAAAAAGTTACAAAAAAATAAAAAAATATTAAACCTGAACCACCACAACCCCAAACACAATCTAATCCTTCTCTACCTAATCCCTAACCTCCCCTCAAAACTAACCCCCCCCCACTCTAATCTAAACAACCTAAATTACAAAATAAATTTAAGTTAAAACAAAAAAAATCTGTTATCGAAAATAATAAATTACAGTTTCCAAAATAATAAAAACACCATTATACCTAACATTTATCACATCACCCAAAAATAAAAAAACCTTAACCCTAATACTAAAATAAATTACAATAGCCATTTAAGTATTATACATATCTAAAGAGTAAAAGGTATTTAATGATGCTTTCTATGATTTTATATATATATATATTTGAAATAATAGCAAGCAAACTTTAAATCCCTTTTAAGATATCTACAATACTTTAAATAATCTAGATTGTACATGACAATACATATTTTGTCAAGGAGATGTAGTAAGCACTGGAGGGCCGGCAAAACCTCGCCAGGTTCCTGGAACTCAGTGCCGGACTGGAATTGAGCCCCGTTCTGCCGCTTCTTAAAAGGAGTGCCAATCGAACATGGTGCATGGGGATCAAGTCGCCCTTATAGTATATTGTCGGCAATTTGATGATGCACCAAGGGATACTATTTGTTTGGGGGTGCTACCTTCTGAGAGGGATGAGGGACTGGAAAAGTGTCCCCCATTCCTCCCAGGTTTTGCCGGCCCTCCAGCAGTCGGCCGCCCACGATTTAGTACATTTCTGTGACACATTATTTAAACATTAATTATAATTTTAGCCACACAGCTTCATGGTTTTAATGGGGAGGTTTACTATATGGTATAGTTTATTATAGTGATGTATTTTACAGTAGGCAGTATGTGGGAGTTAGCAGGGGTGTTCCAGGGGAGTGTAGGTTAGACATTACACAAGAGTAGGTAGTATTAGGGACTTAGCTGGGCATTCTAGAGGGTGTGTAAGTTAGGCGTGACGTAAGTATAGGCAGTCAGGGGGAGTTAGCTGGGTGGTGCAGGGGTAGTGTATCTTAGGCATGACATAGGTATAGGAGTTCAGGAGGAGTAAGTGGGGTGTGCTAGTGGGAGTAGCCTACACTTTGATTCGGACACATCGACACAAGATCGATATGTGCAAATCAGTGAAATGCAGGTTGAGAGGAAGGTAGAGGCCATGTTTGTCTCGCAAGTTATCAGCTGTTGAAACTACATTGCCTGAGGTCCTTAGTGTAAGTGTAGTAAAACTTAGGTCCCAACTGCAATATTTGAAGCATGTCTACACTGCAACTATTTTTAAATTCAGTTAGCACACTGTCTGCGCTGCATAGGCCCACTTCAAATAGGGCCCCCCGGCCGCAGCAAAATGCTGACGAGCAGCAACGTCAGTGATGCAGGTGCCATTGACCTCTATGGGAGAGACATCACCGCTTACCGGCATTCCTCGGCCATGCCCATGTTCTTCAAATATCTGCGAGGCTGACAAGGCCAGTAAGGCAGTTTCACAACTGTCTGTCGATGCTTTGAATATCGCGGCCCAAGTGAGTGAGATAACTTTTATTATCATTTCTTATATATGGAATATACTTCACTATGAGTAGTCTCCTGTGTCTTCTTGTATCTATCTATCTATTTATCTATCATCTATCTATTTATCTATCATTTATCTATCTATCTATCTGTCTGTCTACCTATCTAGTGGTCTACCGATCTATTTACAATCTATCTTTCTATCTATCTATTTAAAATCAATCTATCTATCGTGACAGTAAAATAAAAGTGTAACTTTCTTGATTTAGATAGAGCATGTAGTTTTAAACAACTCAAAATTGCTTTTGATTACGGCAGAAGTAACCGAAACATGTTAGCTCTTGTGAATACAAACTCAGAGATGTTGCAAAGCCAAGCTGTTCTTTTACTTTTGAATAAGCAAGAAGTTTTTAAAATGCATTAATAAAGAAACATTTAATGGAAGCAATGTTCCGGTGTTCTCTCTATCTACCTTTTTGCAAAATTGCTTTGTTCTTTTTGTATCCCTTGTTGAAGAGTAAATATAGGTATGCTCATAAGAACTCAGAAATGTACACATGTATTAAGCACTCTATGGCAGCAGTGTTTTGCAAAATTGTTTGTAGCAGTGTTATACATTGTTGCAAACACTGCTGCCATAGAGGACTAAAGGCACGTGCACTCTCCTGAGCTCTTATGAGCATACCTAGATTTATTCTTCAACAAAGGATACAATGAGAATAAAATAATTTTGACAATCAAAGTAAACTGGAAAGATGTTAAAATTGCATGCTCTATCTGAAACATGAAAGTTTTATTTTTATTTTACTGACCCTTTAATATCTATCTATCTATATATCTATCTACCACAAAACAAAACAGGTTTATCTGTGATTCCAATCTTGTCCTCTAAGCACACTCAGAAAGTATACTGTGATTCTCTCACACAGTTGCACAAAAAAGGGGTTGTTTAGAGTATTTAGTATTTGATTATTGCCCACCTACACCCTCTAGCTGTCTCCAGAGCGCCACTCTAAACAGCCCCTTTTTTATATATATACCGTATATCTACCATCTGTCTACTATATATATATATATTCATCATCTATCTACAGCAGGTATAAATGCATTGCAGATTTAATAAACAGATCAGGTTTTGAATCCATTATGTATTCATTTACAAAACACTTTAGTACTTTGATCACCTGAGGCGAATGAGTTGTGAGGTCAAATGTCAAACCTAAACAAGAATTTAATATAAGTGGATACTAAAAAAAAAAGTAAGATGTAAAATAGTGGATCCTGGATAAAAAAAAAAAAAAATACTGCCTAAACTAAACCAATTTAAAGTTCAATTGTGAAGCCACCATTTATAATAACATATTATTGGGATAAACAGTATAAATAAGTGTTAAGCAGATCTACTAGTGATATCAGCAATAATCCTTGCCAAGATGCCGAACAGAGGTTGCTCCGTCTGACAATGTCAGTGATAAATCACTGTACTCATGAAAACCCCATGCTGTTTGTAGTAGAGTGAGTAACAATTATCTGACCTTAGATGATGATTATTTGAAGTGCTAATCTGCCCACTTAACAAGCACATTTTGTGCCTAAAGGGAAATTGAATAATATAGCATATATGCCTGTGTGTATATGTCCCTACCAGCATATGTGACTGTGTCTAGATTGCAGTTAGTGTGTGCCTATATGTGTTCCATTAATATGTTTGAGGGTATATGTTACTAACTTTTAACATGTAAATGTGTTCATGATCATTTGAGACTGTAGCATAAGTCTGTGGCTGGTTAGCTAGTATATACAGCATGTGTGTATGAGTCTTAGCAATGGGTCCTAATTCAACAAACTGTACAAGATTACATTTTAGTTGTAAACATAAAGGGACAATCAAGTCCAAAATAAAGTTTCATGATTCAGATAGGGCATGTCCTTTTAAACAACTTACCAATTTACTTTTACCACCGATTTTGCTTTGTTATCTAGGTATTCTTAGTTGAAAGTTAAACCTAGGTAGGCTTATATGCTAATTTCTTAGACCTTGAAGGCCGCCTCCTATCTAAATGCATTTTGACAGTTTTTCACCACTAGAGGGTGTTAGTTCATGTGTGTCATCATGGGCGTCCACAGAAATTTCTCCAAGTGGGGGGGGGGCAAAAATGTGAAATATGCTCAGACAATATATAAAGATATCAATGAGTTAAATGGACAGTCTACACCAGAATTGTTATTGTTTAAAAAGATAATCCTTTTATTCCCCAGTTTTGCACAACCAACATTTTTATATTAATATACTTTTTACCTATGTGATTACCTTGTATCTAAGCCTCTGCACACTGCCCCCTTATCTCAGATCTTTTGACAGACTTGCATTTTAGCCAATCAGTGCTGACTCATAAATAACTCCGGAAGTGGGTACAACGTTATCTATATGACACATGTGAACTAGCAGTGTCTAGCTGTGAAAAAATGTCAAAATGCACTGAGATAAGCGGCAGTTCAATGGTTTAGAAATTAGCATATAAGCCTACCTAGGTTTAGCAACAAAGAATACCAAGAGAACAAAGCAAATTTGATGATAAATGTAAATTGGAAAGTTGTTTAAAATTGCATGTCCTATCTGAATCATGAAAGTTTTATTTTGACTAGACTTTCCCTTTAACCACTATGGAATTATTGAACTGTTTTACACCCACCGACTTCCAGTGATATAGACATAATAATGAGTTTACCACTATAGCAGTAGAGAATGGTTTTACACCCCTTGACTGCTGGGAAAAAACATAGATAAAAACAGATAAAAATATAAGTTTAAGAATATTTTCCAATTATATATGCCTTCTAGCTTAACAATGGAAGTAAAACAGCTGCACCCTTTTTAATTACCCTTGTAGCAGTTTATAAAATGCTGGCTTTTTTTTTTTTTTACTGTACACATCCACACACTATGTAGTTTTCTGCTTTTACACAGGTGTTGGCAGGTACATATGCTCTGTGCAGTGAGCACGCCTAGGGATGGGCGAATGTGTAAATTTCCGAATTCGAATGTTAGAATGAATGTTATTACCGAAATTTGAATTACAAATCCGAATGTTGATATGAACGAATATTCTTAAAAATTCTATAATTGAATGCTATTTACAGTTTTCGAATGTTAGTTTCGAAATTGAATGTTTATAAAGAAAGCATTATAGAAATACTATTACAAATATATAAATTAAAATTTTTCTAAACAAACATTTTCAAATATAATCGTAAAATTTGAAACCGAACATTCGAAAATCGAATATTAGAATGTTATGTAAACATTTGAAATTCAATTTGAATGAACGAATGTGTTAAAATTCATTTCATTTTTCAATTTTGCGAAACATTCGGCCATCCCTAAAAACGCCTAACAATCAGCACCTAATAATGACAAATATTTAAAAAGGCTAAAGAAGCATTTTTATTTTAACATATTTAATAGGGAGCAGGTCGTCATCCAATCTTTCGAGTAGTAACTGGGTTAAACAGATATAAGAATTGTCCTCAGATCCAGATAAAAATTATTGCTGTTTTTTATATTATTCATAGTCAACAGACAAAACCTATACAGACACAACCACCACAGACAAAAAGCAGAATTTGAGACATGTGCTTTCTAAATTTGAAACATAAATGAAAATATAATTCACATGGTCCACTGTATTTTCCCCATTATCTCTCTCTCTTTCTGTCACACTAATTTTCTGTGTTTTTGTGCTTTTCTTTTTCTCTTGTGCTGTTTCTCCCTTTTCCCTCTGTATCTCCCTTTATACATTTAGCGATATATGATGGTGAATACTTTATGCAGATAACTTGGTTTTAGGAATAATAGTTTAGCTAATCTTCAAAATTATAAAGACCATGTGGACACATTAAACATTGATCTGTGTTTTTCAAGCACTGCAGTATAAATGTAAGGCCACTGGATAAAAACAAATTATCTATATACAAGATGGAGTGCAATATGCAGATGCAACTATATATTTAAAATATTAAATAAACCAGACCAAGCAAATTATGGTGACCACGTGTCCCGGATTGCCCGGGACAGTCCTGCATATTGTAGATCTGCTCCGGGTCCCGGGTACCTTCATTCTGGGACAATGCAGTGTCCCGGAATAGTAAGTAACAAACAGGATTGACTTGACTGGCACCATTCGCAGCTGAGCCGCCACCACTGTCCACACAGGCGGCTAATGCGGCTTCCTCCCACAGGCCGGCGTAACACTAAGACTCAGTACACTATGTATTGTAAACCCATACAGTGCAATCAATTATATTTGACAGTCAGTGTCACATGTCAGACTGTGTTGTTGCTGATGACATGTTGTTGACTCAACTGACTCTCGTCTTCATAATATCCCTGCAGGCCCCCCCCCTCAATGGTTCCGCCACGGCTCCTGATCCTGAGGTGCAGTGCAGCAGTGAGTCAGAGTGTGACACGCTCTCAATCAGTGACGGTCACGGTCGGGACCGGAGGAGCTTTAGTTTAGAGTTGAGAAGAAGTAAAGTACAGTTAGGCAAGCTGCCTGCTACAGACAGGTAGTTTAGGGCTTTCATTATATTACTGAATTGAGCTTGACAGATGACAGACCGTAGTACTACTCTTTTCTACAGTACTCACAATCTCAGACAATAAAATCCACTGGCTTATATTAGGCTCAGCCTCAGCCTTTTATGATATTAAACAAGAACTTAGTAAGCAATGAGCAGAGAGGCTCTAATACGTGACTCTGCTCAGTGCTCATAGCTTACTAATCTTATTTAATATAAAAGTCATTTTCTAAAAAACAAAATTTTACAACAACAAAAAAAGTAATTTCCCCAGTCCTTCAGTCTCACTCTCAACATCATCAGGTATGATACAGTAATACTATGAGCTCCTTATATCCAAAATATGCAATCATTTAATTTTCCAGTATTCTTCTCCTATTGCACATTTGTTAATGCCAGTGTCAGTGATGCTATATTTTAATGAATGTTTACTTTCCATTTTAATCTGAGTGAACTGTATTTGTTCCATACTTAGGTGAGAAAAACTGACTCATATATTTAATAATTACATTTATGAGTCAGTGTTTCTCACCTAAGTATGGAACAAATAAAGTTCACTCAGTTCACTTACATTCATTGTAATATAGCATCACTGGCATTAACAAATGTGCAATAGGAGAAGAGTACTGTAAAATTAAATGATTGCATATTTTTGTGTGTAGTAAGGACTCACTACCTGATGATGTTGAGACTGAGGGACTGGGGCTGGGCAATTAGATTTTTTGTATGAAATTATGTTTATTATAAAATGACATTTATAATATTAAACAAGAACCAATAAATGTTTTTAGTCTGCTAATTTATTTATTGAACAGTTTTGGGGTTTCATAAGTGTATTTCATGTATAAAGAAAATTAATCACAGAACATACTATTATACCAATAATCTTGTCAAAACAGGTTTTCAGGTTTATCACAGGGACATAATAATGCCTAAACCAAAATAGGCCTGTTTTGTTTTCCCCTTTCAAAAATTGGCAAACAAAATCATCTTTTTTTTTTTTTTGGGGTGGGGTCCCTGAATGGCAGTTTGGAAATGGGGTCACCCTAAAGCAGATAGATACCTTAAATAAATGCAATTTCTCATATCACCCTTCTCCACACACAAATGCAGGATCAATTGCTGTACATGTACTTGCAAAACGGTGAACTACACATTCTAGAATGCTTTATAACTCCCAGAATACTGTGCTTCTTCCTCTAAAACAAAATTAAATTAAAAAGATTAAAAGACATAGAAACAGACATTCTATTTTCTCTTTTTTTTCTACAGTTTTACTCTAGGTGGGGATAAAAATTCAGAAGGGGGCAAATGCCCCCTCTTGCCCCCCCTCTGGACGCCCATGTGTGTCATATAGATAACATTGAGCTCATGCACGTGAAGCTACCTAGGAGCCAGCACTGATTGGCTGAAATGCCAGTCTGTCAAAAGAACTTATATAAGGGGGGGCAGTTTGCAGAGGCATAGATACAAGGTAATTACAGAGTTAAAACGTGTACTATTATAACTGTGTTGGTTATGCAAAACTGGAGAATGGGTAATAAATGGATTATCTATCTTTTTAAGCAATAAAAATTCTGGTGCTGACTGTCCCTTTAACAACTGGTAGTAACAGACAGAATTTTCTTAGCCTAACAGAGATAAATATTCTTACTACAAGTTGTCAAGTTTACAACTAGAATGTAATGAAGTCTATGTCTAGTAGGGCTGAAGGAATAAATAACAGTCTCTGTCAGTGACGTAGATATTGAATCGTTAGAAATCTTTCTATTATTTAACTGTTAATTACAATTGGACATATTCCAAAGTGTATAGTTTTATATTACTGTTTTTAATGGGGTTTGTGTAATGTATTTTATGCTTCTGCATGTATATATTGTTCTTGGCAGAATGTTATCCTTTAGTAAGACAGACATAGACAGTACAAGGAAGAAATGTAAGGGGGGGCTTTATTTACACCATCATTAAAGGGACAGTCTACACCAGCATTTTTATTGTTTTAAAAGATAGATAATCCCTTTATTACCCATTCCCCAGTTTTGCATAACAAACACAATTATATTAATATACTTTTAACCTCTGTGATTATCTTGTATCTAAGCCTCTGCAAACTGCCCCTTTATTTCAGTTCTTTTGACAGACTTGCAGTTTAGCCAATCAGTGTCTGCTCCCAGATAATTTCACGTGCATGAGCACAGTGTTATCTATATGAAATATGTGAACTAACACCCTCTAGTGGTGAAAAACTGTTAAAATGCATTCTGAAAAGAGGGGGCCTTCAAGGTCTAAGAAATTAGCATATGAACTTCCTAGGTTAAGCTTTCAACTAAGCATACCAAGAGAACAAAGCAAAATTGGTGATAAAAATAAATTGGAAAATTGTTTAAAATTACATGCTCTATCTGAATCATGAAAGATTATTTTGGCCTAGACTGTCCCTTTAATTATATAGTCCAATGATAAAGCCCATGCACATGATTCTGTGGAGAGAAGAGCAGTGTGGCAATTGCCCCATTGGTAGTAGAATTAAAACACCCCTTCCCGAACCATGTTAATGCTGGTAAGAGGGATTCCCAGCCACAGGTGATATACAAATAATTACATACTGTTCTGTGGGTTTTCAAAATGGTTTAATGTGCTGATCCAAGATCTTGTATTATGCAGTGCTGAACTGAAGTCTTAAGTGCTGGGGGGGGGGGGTGCAGGAACTGGTACGGGGTCTGATTTAGCCTAAAGTCCAAGCATAGCAAATGTTAGCGTTAAACTAATTATTCCATTTTGTAGTATTTGGCCTATATTTGCTATAAATTACTTGGAAATCTAAACATATGGGGTATTCCTAAAATCAAGACAACATAATGAAT
Organism: Bombina bombina; assembly: GCF_027579735.1. Taxonomy (NCBI): domain Eukaryota; kingdom Metazoa; phylum Chordata; class Amphibia; order Anura; family Bombinatoridae; genus Bombina; species Bombina bombina. Next base: position 98,550,178 of record NC_069502.1, on the reverse strand, counting down.
CTATTTGGAGGTATTTTTCTTTAGCTAAACTAGTTTTGTAGATATGGTTACACATGGTATTACAAGAAGCCCCTGTTTGTTAAAAAAAATGGTGCATAATATGTATGGTAGCACTTAAAGGGACAGTAAACACCTTGATATTTTTATATAAACATATGGGGTATTCCTAAAATCAAGACAACATAATAAATCTATTTGGAGGTATTTTTCTTTAGCTAAACTAGTTTTGTAGATATGGTTACACATGGTATTACAAGAAGCCCCTGTTTGTTAAAAAAAAATGGTGCATAATATGTATGGTAGCACTTAAAGGGACAGTAAACACCTTGATATTTTTATATAAAATATTTTGATATGCATATTAAATTCAACGTATAAGTCATACATTCTATTTTCACTATTTCTTTTGTACCTTTTCATGTAATTTAACACTGAACTTTGAGAAATTTTTAATTCTCAGAACTTGAAATGCACCCTAGTGACTCCTCAAGGATAACCCTACTAAATATCTGCTTAAATAATCTGTTAATATCCTAATAACCTTTATCAGATAACATCTGCAAAACAATGCATTTTATACTAACTTTATGACAGAGACTGGTCTTGCTGTCTGTGGACTGAACCCCAGATTAGCTCCTACAATAAGGCATTTGGCTATTGATAATAATTGCAGTAGAAAGGATGTTAATTTGTAAACATGTTAAGACTTGGCTGATATGTTTTTCTATAGTAACACAATATAAATGTCTTGTAATTAAAAGGTGTTTACTGTCCCTTTAACAAGAGGGTCTATAATAATGGTGACACCTATACTGGGCAAAAATGCCAAAATGACCTGTCTCATTTAAAGGGACAGTTCACCCAAACATTTTCTCCCCCTTTAAATTGTTCCCAATTATCCATTTTACCTGCTGGAGTGTATTACATTTTTACAAGTAGCTCTTTTACCCCTATTTTGGCATTTGACATAGCTGATTTAGCCTGTGGTATCTCCACTAGGGATGGGCGAATGTTTCGCAACATTTGAAAAACGGCACAAATTTTAATACATTCGTTCGTTTGAATCGAATTTTGAATGTATACATAACATTCTAACATTCGATTTTCGAATGTTCGCTTTCGAATTTTATGATTACATTCGAAAATATTCTTTTTCAAAAAATTCGAATTTAGATTGTAATAGTATTTCTAAGGCTTTTTCTTTAAAGGTAATATTCGAATTATGCAATATTCGAATTCGAAAAATTTGAACTTATATGTTTGTAATAGTATTTCTACTGCTTTCTTTAAATGTAATATTCGAATTATGCAATATTCTATATAGAAACATTCAAAATTATATATTTGTATCTATTATGTATCAGTTTACTAGATTCCCACCCTACCACATGAACTATTGAACTTCTGAATAGTATTTGTTAAATAGAATGTTAAATTCGAAATTTTGAATGTGGACATTCGATATAATTATAAACATTCAAATTCAGAAGTGACATTCGAAAATTGTAAATAACATTTGATTATAGAATGTTTAAGAATATTCATTCTTATCAACATTCGGATTTATAATTTGAATTTCAGTAATAACATTCGTTCTACATTCGAAATTTGAAAATTTACACATTCGCCCATCCCTAATCTCCACCTATACTAAAGGTTTGTAGACTGGAGTCCAGTCTATTGAATAAGTAAATACAGCCAGCAGAAGAAGTTACACCACCAGTGGGGTGCTGGATAGTTAAGTAATAAAATTATACATTTCCAGTGTTCTCTCTAAGTATTGAACTTTTGGTTTTCCAGACATATAAGATAAGGAAGCATTTGTGTGTACCCAAAGTGATAACATAATGAGAAATTAAGGGCTAGATTTATCAAAGGCTAGGCGAACTCTGTATGTGCTTCGCCTGTAACTGCTCCCCAGCTCGCCTCTGGAGAAGCATGCATGTGCGCCTGAATTTATAAAAAAAAAAGACGTAACTTTGCGCAGGTGAGCTGGGGTGTAATAATGATAAATTTTGCCTGTCAGAAAAAGCATTTACTCCCTATTTATCACAGTACATCCCTATAAATATTTATGCCGCCGTGTCTTGATTATTAAAAAAGCATTTTTTAGGTAACTATCTTATATTTATATTATATAATGTTTCTGTGCTGTTTTGCTATATGTTGATAATTTAAGATTGCAAAAATAAATATATCAACTGTTGGTACCGTATGTGCCTGAGGAAGCGCAAATTTCTGGCAATAACAGTCTCTTCTTGGCGCTGAGCCTTTGAAAAATTAGTTAAAAGAAGAAAGTACGGCATCACAAGATGTAAAAGCATGTATTATAATGGTGTTTGCCTCAGTCTGTATGGCGAAATATAGAACACGCAATTGAAGATGAAATTTCAGTTCCCTATCGGCGCAAAGCAATGATAAATAAGAAACTGGACGCATTTGTAGGTCGGGCTGTTAAATTACACCTATTACTAATGTATATTGTTGCACTCGGGAGCGTGCCCGTGCACCTAGGCAACTGCAAGCGGAGTGCGAAGAAGTTTCTTTCAGATTTGCGCAATTATAGGAGCAGAGTGCTTTGATGAATATGACGATCAGTTAGTATGCACAATTTTAGACGGAATTAAAGGAGAATGGCTTTGATAAATCTACCCCTATATTACCTGAAACTCAACCCATTGTAATAGGCTGTGTTTTAAAAGCACAAAACCAGCTACTTCTTATACACAAATAAACCAAAAAATGCAATTTCTCATAAATGTTTTACTCTGCAGCTGGTATAACAAGTCATTGAAAATACATTAATATAAAAACAATTTTACAGTGTACTGCCCCTTTAAGAATGGAAACTGGGAACAGCCTCTGCCCTTTAAGAGACACATTAAGACTATTGCTTTTTCAGCTCAGCAGGAGAGATCAGATAAGAAACTTCTTAATTAGAATTGGGACTTATTGCTCTATATTCTTACTTTTGTACTATGTATATCCTGCAAAATGACTAATTTCTGATCCAGCAAATCAAGTACACCCAAGCTTCCTGTGATCAATGTATTTGTGAAACAAATGGTTAGTAAAAAACAAAGATGTCAAGGAGATTATTTTATTTGATAGCTTCAATTTCACCCAGCTAAGAAATGTAACATTGCACCTATTTATTCAGACCTCATCTATTAGATGAAAATAGGTGAATATAATTGTGGGAATAAATTTGAAAGCTAAATGTAGGAACTTAAAGGGACACTAAACCCAAATTTTTTTCTTTCATGATTCTGATAGAGCATAGCATTTTAAGCATAAGAGCCGGTGTCTTAAAATAAAACGTCTACCATAGGAATTTGTATGCTACGTCACTTCCGGTGACGTATAGTTAGCAGGTGGAGGTTTGTGGCGCTCACTGCGCCTGCGCTAGAGGCACAAACTCCTTACAACAGCTGATGAGAATACGATCAATTATGTGGCACGCGCACGTTACTAATCATTGAACCAGCTAGGGTGATAGCTGAACATTGAGTAGCTATTCCATGTTTGGTTAAGGGAGTTTGGGTACATTGGTGGAGTTATGTGTCTGCCTGTCAGGGGAGTGGATGCAGGATATGATGTTGAGCATAATGACACTACGAGTGTATCGTAAAACAACAGCATTGTAAACTATGCATTTGTATTGTAGACGTTTTAATTTAAGACACCGGACTTCTCCTTCTCCCTAAAGGGCTGGACCCTTAACAGACAGCTGGAAATCGACAAGCGCTGGAAAACATTAATATCACTGATTCGGCCTCTCTCTCACACCCATCCCAATCCATACCCAGGTTCTGTACTGACACACATTACAGAGATCAAAGCATAAAATAGCGGTCTCACTTACGCCTATACTCAGCTATAATAACATGTCAGAGCCGCACAGATAAACTGGACTTCACCTTATACTGTTTGGGTCTGTGTTAACCACTTCTATAATAACACATTTTCATATCATAGCAGGTATTTATTTTCAGAGATTTCTGGTCTGCAGGGGAGTCAGAACTTTCATAATGTAGAATAGGATTTTAAGTAAGCAATATCTTATATTTTTTTTTCCCTACTAGGTGCATATTTTGATTGCTAAGCTTATAAAGGCAGGGGTACTTGTTTCTTTATCATACCAGTCCCTGCTACAACTTATCTTGTAGGTCTGATGTTATCCCGAGTCTATATCCTAAAATGCAATACAAATGCATAGTTTACAATGCTGTTGTTTTACGATACACTCGTAGTGTCATTATGCTCAACATCATATCCTGCATCCACTCCCCTGACAGGCAGACACATAACTCCACTAATGTACCCAAACTCCCTTAACCAAACATGGAATAGCCACTCAATGTTCAGCTATCACCCTAGCTGGTTCAATGATTAGTAACGTGCGCGTGCCACATAATTGATCGTATTCTCATCAGCTGTTGTAAGGAGTTTGTGCCTCTAGCGCGGGCGCAGTGAGCGCCACAAACCTCCACCAGCTGACAAACGTCACCGGAAGTGACAAGGTATACACATTCCTACGGAGTAGACGGATTCCTTTAGAACACCGGCCCATTTTTGGTTTTGAACCTAGGTTATGCTTGCTTATTGGTGGGTAGATGTAAGCCTCAAATAAGCAAGCGCTATCCATGGTGCTGAACCTAAAATGGGCTGGCTGCTAAGATTTACATTACTGCTTTTAAAATAAAGATAGCAAGAGAACAAAGAAAAATTTATATTAGGAGTAAATTAGAAAGTTGCTTAAAATGTCATGCTCTATCTGAATCATGAAAGTTTAATTTTGACTTGAGGGTCCCTTTAAATACCCAAATTTGTTGTTGTTGCATTTACAGTTGGATTCATAACAGTAAAAATCATAAAAGATAAGCCCTAGTAGCATAGGAGCTAAACATGTAAGGAGAATTGTAAATGTGTATATTTTATATAGCATAGTGTATATATGTATTTACAGGCATATATACACATATAAACACAAAGAAACATATGCATACATATAAATACAAATATAGGCATTGGAGCCCTTTGCAGTCAAGTAGCTGAAAACATGTAAAATCATATTTATGCAATATTCATATTTAATAAAGTGTTTATCTATGTATGTAATGTAAATATTTCAAATTCCTATGTTCTTCACATAGCGGAATATGTTCTAAGTGTATTCATATATATATATATATATATTTAAGAATACATAGAAAATATTCTGCAATGTAAAGAACAACAATGGAATGTAAAATATTTATGTTTCATGTTGCGTTAACGCACTTGGTTAAACGTGATTGGGTTTGCGTGTGAGTAGGGGTGTTACGTTTTTTCCATTTTCCACACTCCATTGAAGTCTATGGGGGAATACTTTAATGAGGTTGCAATATTCAAAGTTTGGCTTTTTTCGTACATCGGGTTATCACTCGTGCGAAAACTTTTCCTTTCAAATTGTAATGCACTCGCTACTCGATACGTACAAAATGCTTACTTCTAGCAAATTTAATGCACAAGTGATACATATAATTCCACTTGTAATTTGACACTTTTGCTCCAACCCTTCTAATCCTTCGGCATCTATGACACAGCCCTTTCGTGGCTCTCTTCCTACCTGTCAAACCGTACCTTTAGTGTGGCCTTCTCTGGGGCCTCCTCTGCCCCGTCACCACTTTCTGTCGGAGTACCGCAAGGCTCTGTCCTCGGTCCCCTTCTCTTCTCAATCTACACGTCATCACTAGGTTCCCTAATAAAGTCCCACGGTTTCCAATTTCATTTGTATGCTGACGACATCCAAATCTACTTCTCTGCACCAGACCTATCTCCTTCCTTGCTAACCCATGTCACTAACTGTCTTTCTCACATCTCTTCCTGGATGTCCTCTCACTACCTCAAGCTAAGTCTCTACAAAACCGAGCTCCTCATTTCCCCCCCTTCTTCAAAAATCTCCACCCCCAATCTCTCTATAACTGTCGACAACTCCATCATAACCACTACCCCGCATGCCCGATGTCTCGGGGTCACATTTGACTCAGATCTTTCTTTCACTCCTCACATTCAGTCCTTGGCTAAAGCCTGCCACTTCCACCTTAAAAATATCTCTAAAATTAGACACTTCCTTACACAAGACATAACTAAGATTTTAATCCACTATTTCATTCTTTCCCACCTCGATTACTTCAACTCTGTCCTCTCTGGTATCCCCACCTGCCATCTAGATCCTTTACAATACATAATGAATGCCTCTGCCAGACTCATCTTCCTTACACATCGCTCTTTATCTGCTGCTCCTCTCTGCCAATCCCTTCACTGGCTTCCTCTTGCTTCTAGGATCAAACACAAAATTCTCACTCTGACATACAAAGCCCTCAACTGCACTGCTCCCCCTATATCTCAGACCTTGTCTCCAGATACTCTCTCTCCCATCCCCTTCGCTCTACTCATGACCTCCTACTCTCCACCTCTCTGGTTACCTCATCGCACTCCCGTTTACAGGACTTCTCCAGACTGGCTCCCATCTTATGGAACTCTCTGCCTTGCCCCACAAGACTCTCCCATAGTTTTGAAAGCTTCAAGCCCTCCCTAAAGACTTTACTGTTCAGAGATGCATACAACCTATGCTAACCTTACTTTATATCAGTTCCACTCCTCCATTGCTATCCCCTGAACCCCCTTAGCATGTTAGCCTAAGAGTCCAGATGTTTGTAGATCACCTTCTTAAGAGCTGACTACAACAGTGCAACTCTTGGCAGGGCCCTCTACCTATTTGATCCCTATAATTGTTTTGTTGTACTACCCCTTTGTTTATAGTGCTGCAGAATCTGTTGGTGCTTTACATATAACCAATAATAATAATAATAATAATAATAATTGTAATCATGAACATCCCACCTACATGACTTGTTGGACATCCTTTGACAAAAACTTAGACATTAATAAGGAGTTGACCCCTCCTTTGTGGCAACTCTGCCGGGGAGGTTTTCCACAAGATTTAAGGGTATGTCTGTAGGAATTTGTGTCCATTCAGCCAAATGAGCATTTTTGAGGTCAGGTACTGATGTTGGACAAGAAGTTCAGGTACTGATGATGAACAATAAGCACTCCAGATCATCCCAAAAGGTTGAGGTCAGGGCCCTGTGAAGACCACTCAAGTTTCTTCACACCAAACTAATCAAACTATGTCTTTGTTGATCTTACTTTTGTGCATTGGTGCACAGTAAGGATGGACCAGGAAGGGGCTTTCCCAAAAGTTTTGCCACAAGGTTGGAAGCGCCCAATTGTTTAAAATCTTATTACGTTTATCCTACTGTAACTAACAGGCCCAACCCAAACCCTAAAAAATAGCCCCAGGCCATTTTTCCTCCCCCAACTAAACTTTACAGTAGGTACCATGCATTCAAGTAGGTAGCCTTTTCCTGACATTCACTAAATTTATATTCCATAAGAAGACCCAATAGTGAAGCAATAATCACTGTAGAGAACACAGTTCCACTGCTCTAGAGTCCAGTGGTTGCATGCTTTACACAACTCCAGCCAAAACTTCACATTGCACATAAATATGTGAGTCTTCTGTACAGTTGCTTGGATATATAAACCCATTTCATGAAGTTCCCTATGCACAGGTATTGTGCTGATATTGCTTCCAAATGCAGTATGGGACTTTTAAATGAGTAATGAAACCGATTATAGACAATTTTTGCTCTCTTGCTACAAGAAACCACAGAGGAAAAAAATATCGAGCACTAAAAAACTAAATGAAGTAACAAAATAAATAATACATTTTACTGTTAATTGAATTTTAAAAAAAGTGGCACAAACTAGGCAGCTATAGAGACAGTCTGTCAGTAGCTATAAAATAAAAACGCAATGATTAGCTCTGCTCTGACTTATAAAAATATATGTGTCAAAAAAACTTTTCATATTATATTTTGGTAGGAATATGTATAAGTATAACAAGTGCTATAAAAATATTAATTGCCAAATGGTTTCCCCAAATAAATACCACCCTCCCATTTATCTCTTTACCCTTAACGGTTCCCATAAAAACAAAAGATACATTTAGTCTGCTGTATTATCAAATAATCATGATGCAGCAAAGCAAACAGGCAGCTCAAAAAGGAAATAAAAAACACGGTCACGTTTCCCAATCCGCTTGGTCATCCTGCTGACAAAGCGTATTGTGAAACGCAACCACGTTGATTATTTTCCTTTTGAATGTATTTAGCACACTCCAGATAATTATCTAACTATAGATACTATGCAGAAGAAGCTCTGGGGTTTTCATTATCTAATATATATTTACTTTCTTTTTAATACTTACATTTCTACTCTCTACACGCTTCAACATTTAATGGCCCAGCTTTCTGAATTTACGTGGTTTATCACTTTGTGGCTTGGAGGTTATTATTCTTAGACACTTCCTCTTCACAATAATAGCATTTGCAGCTGCCAGTGGCAGATCTAGTAGGGCAGAAAACCTATGACAGTTCCACATTTAAAGTCACTGAGCCCTTCGGTGTGACCCATTGTACTGCTAATCTCTGCCTATGGAGATTTCATGGCTATGTACTGGATTTTATGCAACTGGTGTGGATAGAATGGAATGCCTAAAATAAATAATTAGTAGGGGTATCCACATACATTTGGCCTTATAGTGTATTAGAGGTGTTGACAATGTCTCGTTTAGGGATCAACATTATAAATCAATATATTGTTTAAATCTCTAAAAGGCAATGCTCAATGCCTCATTTCTCCTGTTGGAAAAAGAAAAGCATTTAGTTCACTTTAATTCAAAAACATTATTGAGAGCCGGAAGCTTTACAAACTATTTTATACATATAACATTTATAAAGCATATTTATCTCTCTCTATCCCTCTGTCTTTCTCTCAACTTAAACCTTTCAAGCAAAAAAAACAAAAAACAAAAAAAAAAAACCCAAATGTAAGCAATGTTCTTTCATATCCATGGCTATCATTTTGGATTTCATATCCTTTTAATAAAAATAAATAATGAGTTTTTCAATTATTAAATGTTGCCGTATTGGAGGACGCATATTGCGCATAGGATAGAGGGCGTAAACAGATATCCATTATGAACCAAGCCCTTTTCTATACTTCCTGACCTGGATTATGTAGCTCTGCTTACCTTGCAAGTCTTTTTTTTATTCCCCCACTGTCAAAACCCCAATATCGTCAATAATTTTGATTAAATATCTTTTTTCATGTTTTCATCTACTTAAATGCAAAGGGCTCCAATGCACTTTTACATATATATATATATATATATATATATATATATATATATATATATATATATATATATGCATATGCATTTATGTGTTTATATGTCTATAAAATCTGTAAATACATATATACACATATAAATACATATGCACACACATATAAACATATGTATATATAATACATATTTTGACATGTATATGTATCTCTATGTTAAAGCCTTTTGCCTACATTTTATTTTCCTAACATCTGAGCCTTTCTAACTTTTTTTGTGCAATATTGCTTTGAATAATTTAGATGGTGTTATTATAAGTGTAGCTGTAACTGTACTATGTAATGTATTTTTGATTGTTTTGTGACACTTTTTTGCTTCACAAAACAGTTAACCAGAGCTCTGAGGTTGCTCTAATCCGACGCGCGTTAACTTAAATTGCGCTCAAGCAATCACGTTTACTTTCAACTAGTAATATGAGCAAAAAACTGAAGTGCACAAACAGCTGCGCTAAAATCCATTTTCGCTTTTGCACAACAAATAGTACACAAAATTGATTATTTTAAGTATCAATCAATAATCAATTTGTCATACAGAAGAATACATTTATATTGTGTTTCTCCTCATGCCATTTTTTGCATCCTGTTGACCAATTCATAAAGAGCCATGCGGCTATATGACTTTAATGAAGTGTTAAACATTAAACCGCTATAGATTGTTACATTGACATATAGTTGTGAACGACCTTTTGTTGTTTGCTTTGTCTATAATGCGTTATACTAAAATGTAATGGTTCAAAAATATTAACTTAATTGCCAACTTTTACTTGAGCAGTGATCCATGTCCACTTGAAGTTTAGAATAATAACTGTATGCTTAGTATAAGCAAAAGCAAATGCAATTTTCTCATTGCTACCAGTAGAGTTACTCAAGTGGTTCAGCAATCAGTTTCTAAACAATATTAAATGCACAGCCTTCATTTGATAGGTGTTTCACATTATATTTCGGTCAACCTTAATCTGAGAGCTAACAAACCATGTCATAATTACCTCAGTATTTCTGCTTGAAATTACCTCACTGCCAAAAGTAAAGAAGCACAAAAAGAAAAAAAAAGAAAAACAGGATTTGTTTACTGGCTTCAGTTTGTAGTTTAATTGAATACTTTAATTAGCACATTTCACATAAAGTGTTTGCTTTTAGAAATATCTAAATGTGGGTTTAGTTTATTATAGAAAAAAAGATAAATAAAAAATGAGTAAGAAATATTATAAAGAAAATACAAGAAGGCTTTTTCTAGCATGTTTTGTGTTTTGATATAGTTAGGATATATACTGTATATATATATATACAATGAGGAAAAAGGAAACACTGAGTCTCTCAGTAAATCCAAAAGAGTTTATTCAGGAGCAGGCTTCTACAAGGGACACAAGGTAAGCTCCTATCTGACGCATTTCGCGCATGCGTACATGCGCTTCATCAGAGATAAATGTCTCAGCTGTTCAGGGTCAGTATATAGGTGAGTGAGGCCAATCAGAAGGAAGGTGAGTTTTAACTCTTGGTGTGTATAGCAAAGCATAAGTGCTATTGGTTGGAAGAATGGGTTCCTACATTGTGGATGATTGGGATAATAGCGTTCACTTATTACACTGATCCAGAGCAGAAAGAGACAATTTAGAACAGGTTAGTACTTATAACAATTATCTAACATACAGTCTCCATTGGTAATGAAAATATGTACACGAGTATTCTTTTATATTTTTGTGTTACATAGTAGATGTTAATTGTAATGATGAGAAAAAAAAATATATAAAAGATAATGAATAATGATAAAATTACACACACAGGATAGTAAAAAACAAAATACAAAACATAATTGCAAATTGGAAACTATAAAAACATCAATAGTGGGGCAAACAAGTGACCTCCTCATAATCCGTCTATGTGTACTTAATTAGAATATTGCTATCTATTGTAAGAGAATAGCTTGAATTCTTTAATAATTTTGCCTTTACATGATTATGTTGCCACTAGGTGGCTGAGCCGATCTAAATTATAATTAATACAGGAGGGGAAAGTAAGTGGCAAACTATGGCAGTAAGATGGAACAAAGTTAGAGATCTGAGAGGAGGGACAGCTGAGAAGAAAAGAAAAAAGCTGTATGCAGGACTATAGACTTATAGGTCATTATGCTAAATGTTATTCTAAGTATGTTGGAAAATTGAAATTCAATATTGTTGAACAACCACTAAAGTCCTATACTAGAGGGTGGATTGGTGCTGATGGAAACAATCCTCTTCTAAAAAGGTTGTATTGCCACACTAAATCTGCATTGTCAGCAACGTAAATTATTCATGACAATGCAGATTAATGATTCATAACCAATAAATAAAATAAAAATAATAATAATAAATAAATATATATATATATATATATATATATGTGTGTGTATGTCTATATATATATATATATATGTGTGTGTGTGCATGTCTATATATATATATATATATATCTGTGTGTGTATGTTATCTTTTTAGCTGTGGCTAATTATCAACACATATATATGAGCTCCTGCACTGATCATGCTATCGATTTGTGGAATGTTGTGGTATTAAAGTTCTGCAAGGTGCACTTTATGCTTTATGGGAAAACTGGGCATAAACACGTTTCAGAGGGAAATTACATAAAAAGGGGGCAAAATAAATATATACATATATTTACTTTGCTGTTTTTGTTATAATTAATCATTTTAGATTGCAAGTGGAGCACAATCAATAGTGCAGGATGCATTATCTTGCGCACAGTCTAATGCTAAGAAAAAGCACAATCTGGTATTGCTAATAAATGGCTACAATTGTAACCTTAGTATCTTAATGAGGCCCATCCTATACTTTTAATGGATTGTGCAGGGATCACTATTAGCTCGCTCATTGTGTTCTTATTTCAAGTGGTAAGTTATGTCTTGTGCTCAAGCATATTATTAAATTCATCTGTAAATTTAGCGCTTTTTAAATGGAAAGGAAACCCCAAAATTGTCTTTCGTGATGCGGATAGATCATACTGTTTTAAACAACTTTCCAATTTACTTCTATTATCAAATTTGTTTCATTATCTTGTTATCCTTTGCGGAAGGAACAGCATTGCACTACTGGCAGCTAGCTGAACACATCTAGTTAGCCAATCACAAGAGACAATTGTGTGCAGGCACCAATCAGCACTCAGCTCCCACTAGTGTTGGATATGTGCATATTCTTTTTCCAACAAGGGATACCAAGGGAACGAAGCACATTTGAAAATATAAGTTAATTTAAAAGTGTCTTAAAATGACATACTCTATTTGAATTATGCAAGTTTAATTTTGACTGTACTATTCCTTTAAGACATGAAGTAAACCGTTATTGGTAATAGTATACCAAGAACTCCACTACTTGTGGTTTAGCAAACCATCAACCCACCCTTATAGAAGTCAGTTATGGAAAAGATTAAAGAAATTAAAGGGACATTATACACTAGATTTTTCTTTGCATAAATGTTTTGTAGTAAGCCGGTGAGGTAGCTCAGTTGGTAAATTCCCTGTCTACAACAAAAACCCTGTTTAAAAGATCCAAAGTCACAGGTTTAAATCCCGGCAGGGCCGACTCAGACCTTCATCCTTCCGAGGTCGATAAAATGAGTACCATTAAATTGGGTGATAATAACAACAATTACTATTCAGCTGCCGATTTGGTGAATTCCGAGAGCGAGTGCTGAAAAAGACCTTTGAGTCCCACTGGGAGAAAGGCGCTATAAAAATACTAGTTATTATTATAAATACAAGTTATTATAGATGATCCATTTATATAGGCTACACATAGTTTTGCTTATTCCTAAATAACATTGCGCTGATTTTCAGACTCCGTCCTAACCAAGCCCCAAAGATTTAGAAGAATACTGATGTATACCTACTCCAGCTTGCTCCTGTTTGTGTAGAGTATTTTCATATGCAGAGGAAGGGGTGTGTGTCTGCTTTTTTTGCTATAGAACCACTTTCAATGGGTGTTACAGATACCTTTTCAACAGTGCTAAACTGGGAGCTTCTAAGTAAGTTTTTAAATGGTTTTATACTGGATATTTAGATCAGTATCTGTGCATATTATTCTTTATAGTATAGTGCATGCAGTTAAATGACAACTGGTGTATATTGTCCCTTTAAGGACTATCGGATATGCAGATGTTAGCAAACAGTAGGCTATATGTTGAGTGATAAAAAATAACTTTGGGCTTGTAAATGAAGATCCAAAAATGTAAGTGCTATTAATAGCGATTAAAAAATGTTAAAGTACAATAGAGATAATATTTTTGCTCTCCACTTGTAATCTAGGTTTATATGCGGAATTAAAATTTGAATTTAATGATTCTTTAAGGGTACCATATCCTAGTATAGAAAGAGTATTGAAATATTTATAAACACACAGTTAAGACAAGGATGAAAGCCTTTTTCACAAACAACTGGCTCAAGTTGTCAAGTTGGTAAGCAGTAGGTTTAGGAGTAGTATGTCTAAGCATGTCTTTATTGAAAGGGTGGTTGATTCATGAAGTAAACATCCGGTAGATATGGAAAGCCAAATACTCTAAGGGAATTTATAAATACCTAGGTTATGCATAAGTCTATCCTAAGGGGTCGATTTATAAAGCTGCGGCAGACAGGGGCGCACATATGCTCCCTTGTCCGCCGCAGCTTGTCTCTGGTGGGCTGAATTCCATTGCCGGAATTCAGCATCGCACACGAGCACTATTTTACGCCTGCGTGCCATCCCGCCCCATGCCATCTAACAGCCAATCACGCACGGGCAGGAGCTGTCAATCTCCCCGGTCGGATGACACCGGGGATATCGAAATTCGCCACCTAAGAGGGGGTGAAAGGTTAGGTAAGCAGCGGTCCAATGACCGCTGCTTTTTAAATACAGTCTGTATGTTCTCTTGTGAGAACCTGCAGTCGTAGGGGGTCGAAGGCTGGCGATAAACTGGCCCCTAAGTATTTATTAAGGTTATAGTAAGACTCTGCCCTCTGATTCTTATCTGCCATTTAAATCCATGTCTCTATGTTTCGGTTATATAGAACATACTGTCCATAAAGATAATTGCTGCAAGAACATAAACATATATTGTGTCAACCAGCTGCCTAATGTTTGGACAAACTTCGGTAACCTTTTTATTTCCTGCAAATATTTTCACTGCTTTTCTAAACTTTTTTTTATCCTCAAAACAGAAGTTCAGTCACATAAACATGAAAAATTAAAGTTCCCTCACACCAATCCATATAAAACCATAACTTTACAACATTAAAATTCATGAAACATTCCTTAGGTTTAAGAGCAGCTTACGGCCCAATTCAAATAAACAAAGCTTTGCATCACCTTGTTTATAAATATGACTATAAATCTGTTTTGTGTTCCAAATTAATTTCTATGCAAGGCTAATTAATCTAATGTTCCCAAAGCTCCCTTGACACAATTGCACACCTTGAGTAATTAATATCTTTACATACATTTTAAGTTTATTTGTGCCATGTGTTTTGGAATGTGGAATTTGATAGATAGCCTTAGTATGAATATTGATTGCAGTGCTTACTGTAAAGGGAATTGATAATTAAAAGATTTATACATTAAATTAATAGAACTGTCCTGTTTTACAAGGTATGCAGACAGTACCTTGGGCATGTTTAGAAATAAATAATTGCTTGTTTATTTGCAAAAAAAAAAATATTTACTGCATAGTAACATTGATTTGTATATATTTGTATTAAGGACAGATAACAAAATCCATTTTAACAAAAAAAAAATGAGTAACTACTTTTTGAATGGTGCAATTCAAAGGCACCAATAAAAATATATAAATATTCTTGCTTAAGGCTCATTATTATACTTTTCCACAAAAAAAGATAAGTTCCGTATTTCACAATTGGTTCCACTTCTTTTCAATGAAACATATAAACAAAATCTAATACAAAAAAGAAGACAATGAATGAAAAATATGGAAAAGGTTATTAAACAACATAAATGATTACCTTGTGTTTGCAAAAAAGAAAAAAAAATGTTTCCCAAAGTTCAAAATTAATGCATCATATTACCAATTCTAAAACACAGCTGTAAAAACCCATTTCTTTACATAGAAACAGAATGCTTGTAAGACCATAAAATCAATTTGCATGAATTAGATGGAAAATAAATTCTACTCTACCAGGGCACAAAAAATAACCTAGTGGAAGACAGAGCATTTCCGGAGTTCAGCCCGTACCACCTAAAGCAAACTAATATTAGTCATTATTACCAGTTTTCCAAAATCTAATTTGAACCACTTTTGCATATTTGAAAACAATACCATTGCTTGTTCTAAATGCTTGTCCTGGTAACATAACTCTACGTAGATCTAAATATCTTATAATATATAAAATAGCTCATAAGCGATGCAAATATTCAACCGAAACAGTTAGGTTTGGTTTTGAATCATAACCTTAGAATTTTTTTGCCTCAGGATGTGTGTCAAAGATCCAGAAACTCCAAAGATTCCACGGTCTGATCCACATACTTTAAGATATTATGAACAGGAAGGTTATATCAGTTTTTCATTTCCTGTTAGGATGTCAGAATTTGAAACAATAATGGAGTCTGGAATCACTCTATGGAAAGTGTGTTAAATTATCAGCAGAACAAAATCGGAAATGCATGTGAGATGTGAGATAGAAAAATAATTTGGTAATTTCAAAGCAGTTTAATTCTTAAAACAGCATGTAGGGCTAAGTCATTAGATACATAGATATGATTTTTTTTTAAAAAAAAACTTTTGTTAAATACCTTCCTGATGCCTAATTAGTTCATGTTTTATTCCTATCTTGTTTGATATTGAGTTTTAAAAGGGGAAAATCTGTTTACGTCAGCTTGTATGCACAAATTACAGCATGGCAGCCGATTAAAACTGCTCAAAAAAATTATGGTAATAGAGTTAAAGGGAATATAGAAGGATCACTCAATAACATATTAAGGAGAAGATTAAATAAAGTTAAATTTAATAAAAAAAAATAATAAGAAAGCATATTAGGTTTAAAACATTAAGGTTTAAAATAAGGTTTAAAACATTAAGATCTAGATTAAAATACTGTGCCCGTGTTAGCTTGTGTGCATATAAGTTGAAAGTAAATGCGACCGCAAACTAAATTTGCACTCGTCAGGTTAGCGCAACTGAAAAGGGTTAGGGCTAAAAAAAATGTTATTAAACAAAACGGAAATACATTAAAATGAACAGTTACACTCATAAACACACTATCTAATAACAATTATTCATATAATATTATTTTTTTTTTTTATAAGGGTTCAAAGGTATAAGTTATTTGATAAGGTATTTGATTGGAAAGGGCTATAATATATATATATATATATATATATATATATATACGTATATATATATATATATATATATATATATATATATATATATATATATATATATATATAAAGGCAAAAAGGTTTGCACTCATTGGATTTGTGAAAAATTGTGCTTTTATTTGCACATCAAAAAAATTTTTGATGTGCAAATAAAAGCACCATTTTTCCCAAATCCAGTCAGTGCAAGCCTTTTTGCCTTTATTTCAAGTTTTTGCCTGCACCCTGGTTGTTGTCAGTTAAGTGTGAGTGCGCTCTTTGTCGCTATATATATATATATACAGTATATATATATATATATATTAACATGTGTATGTATGTATATATACATATATATATATATATATGTATACATGTGTATTTATGTTTATATGGGTATATATGTATAAACATACATATATACACATATAAACACGCACACACATATATTATGGGTATATATGTACAGTATATACACACAAATATACATATATAAACACACACACACATATATATATATATATATATATATATATATATATATATAAAATTATTATTTTTTGGAGCCCTTTCCTTTCAAATACCTGAAACAAGAAAATGTATTTTGAATCAATATTAATATTTAATGTATATTACATTCTAATATTCTTCACATATGGGAAAAGGTTCTATGTATTTTTAAATAGGTATTCCTATATATATCTGTATATATTAATACCAATATATTTTAATATAGGTATAGATGTGTATTTTACAAAAATTGCATTATATATATATATAAAAGCACAAATAGAGTCCAGCACTAAACCCAAACAAACTTTCAAAATGTGTGCCAGTCACAATGGAGTATTTGTGTTCCACCAAAAATACAGTCCATGCAAAAAAATGTGACAGCACCACAGTAATTCCAGGTGATAGTTTCTTTATTTAGAGGACACAAAACCTCAAAATCTGCGACGTTTATGACCTACATGGTCCTTAATTATGCAGGATACATTTATATATAAATAGAACATTTTCTTCTATGTGAAGAACATTGGAATGTAAAATATTCATATCTAATTTTGGGTTAGCGCTGTAGGTTTAACTTTAGCTCATGCACAAATTTAACTTCAATTTGTAATCTGTATGCTAAGCTGTGCACAGGCCAACTTTAGTTCTAAATATAATAAAAACACTTTGGGCTAAATTAATAGTGGAACACAACCAAAAGAGCAGAGTGCATTATCCCTTGCGTGGCCTTGCACATAAAATAGTGCACAATCTGGAATTAAAAGTGGATGATAAAAAAGGTTTTCAAGAGCATTTTAAGGCAATTTACTTTTTTTAGAGCTCCCTATACTATGATTGGATAACACAGCGTGCACTGTTATCGCTCATATCACAAGTGGCGAGTTACGTGTTGCACTCAGTCACAAAACAAAATAGCTTTGGCACATGTAGCTCTTTTAAAGACAAAAAAAAAAGAAAGAATATAAAATGAATGGGGTTTTTAGATTTACAGACTCAAATATAATTTATTTAATAGAGTGTTCATGTGGGGCTCAGTATATTGGTGAGACGGAACAAACTGCCAAAGATAGAATAAGGGAACACTTGAATTCAGTAGAAAACAGGCCCGGACTGGCCATAGGGCATACCGGGCATTTGCCCGGTGGGCCGCCGGTTTCCTTGGCCCCCCCACTAGTACTGCTGACTTAATAAATTATTTGAGAACTTTTTTTTGTAACTTGTTTATTAAATGTTTAATTTTTAAACTTTTGCCCTAAAATGCCCGGGCCTTTTTTTGATCCCAGTCCGGCCCTGGTAGAAAACATGAACAACCCTAGAAATCAGGATTTACCAGTTCCGAAACATTTTAAGATGTGTAAAGGTGGAAATTTAAGCCATTTTAAGTACACTATTATAGACAAAGTACGTCCTAGTTGGAGAGGGGGTGACATTAGAAATTAACTTTTAAAGTTAGAAGCAAAATGGATTTTTGAGCTTAAAGGGACAGTCAAGTCCAAAAAAAACTTTCATGTTTTAAATAGGGCATGCAATTTTAAACAACTTCCCAATTTACTTTTATCACTAATTTTGCTTTGTTCTCTTGATATTCTTAGTTAAAATCTAAACCTAGGAGGTTCATATGCTAATTTCTTAGACCTTGAAGACTGCCTCTAATCTGAATACATTTTGACCACTAGAGGGCATTAGTTCACATGTTTCATATAGATAACATTGAGCTCATGCACGTAAAGTGACCTAGGAGTGAGCACTGCATGTCTGTCAAAAGAACTGAAATAAGTTCAGCAGAAGCTTAGAAACAAGATAATTAAAAAAAAAATGTGTATTATTATAACTGTGTTGGCTATGCAAAACTGGGGAATGGGTAATTAAGGGATTATCTTTCTTTTTAAACAACAAAAATTCTGGTGTTGACTGTCCCTTTAAGACATTGCCCCCCAATGGATTGAATTTGGATTTTGATTTGGGTGTTTTTATGAACTAGTGAGATGGTTTTAGTTGGTATATGAAGTAGGTATCTATGAATTGGTCATATTGTGAGCATTTTTTAAGAATTTTTAAAGAATAATAAAAGTTTTTTAATTTTTAATTTTTGATATCTAACTAATTTGTGTCTTGAACTGGAGTGAGGAATGAGGCTCAGGAATATGTACAATGAGATATGTATTTCATTTGGGCATGGATTGAAATCGAGGCTGAAATGGGGGTTTCAAATTTAACTAATTAATGTTTTAACATATTTAAGATGTTTCTTGTAATGGGCTCATTTTATTTTTATTGTTGATTTTTATTTTTAACTCTTATGTATATAATCAATTCGATATTTGGAACATTTTTATAAGATATTTTTATATGTTGACAAAAGGGTTTACAAACATTGGGAGTAATGTGGTTTGTAAGTTTTTTATCTAATTGCCACTTTTTACTTTTAAGTGCTTTTATATTTATAGGTTTGTGTATTTTGAAATTTGTAATGGATTTGAATTGCATTTATAACTACCAGCTTTGTTTGTATAAAATTTTAGTTTTAGGTTTCTTGTAATGTGCTCCTTCATAATTACATTTATGAAATACTATAGAGGTATAAACATTTAATTTGATTGTTTTTGCTTATATAAATGCTGTTAGAATTAAACTCTTTGTGAAATAAGCAAGAATTTAGATAGTAATGTTAAAACAATGAACAAGCGGCTATCTCTTTAAGGATTTAAAAATGACTGCTTTAGGGTATAAAAGTCCGGTATCAGGAACTTTAGAACTGAGCTTGACAAAGACTTTGAAACGCGTTGCTCAGTGACTGTGTACTACTTTACTATTCGTCTTACAAACTGATCCTGTAATTAAGGGCTGTTAGCAGCCTTTTTTTCCACCTGCACAGGTGTTTTTTCCGTTTGGTTACCTTTTTCCGGATCTCCCTGAAGTCTGCCTTTGAAGTGGTCAGCGTCTGAACTCCGAGGTGATCCGTAGAGTGTAAAGGACAAATCGAGACCCCTGGCAGAAAGGAGACCTTCGGTTACTAATGTGTAAGTACCGACCTTCGGTTACTAATGTGTAAGTACCGATGTGCTTTTCCTTTGTGAAGCATTTGATATCTACCTAAGCAGACGCTTATGTTTTCTACCTAGACGACTTGCATTTCCCAAGATACGCTCACCCTCTGGGAGATTTGAATGTTCGTCAACTTGTATCCATCCTGCTGAAAAATCTGGAGGACGTTTTTGGAGAAATACGCTTGAATAGAAATTTACTAAAGAGTATGAACCTCTGCTTAAGAAGGAACTTTAAACATTTTTACTGTATCATTTTTGTTATCAAATATACGATATGGTTTCTGTCTCTTAGTGTTTAGATATATTTAAATATATGAAGTTGTGTATTTTTTGCTATTAGCTAGGACCGGTCAATAAAATTAAATTAGGTTAGATTAGTTTTAATTTATGTGTTTATATATTTATTTGTTTTTGAGAGTTTTTTTGAAAGTTTAATGGAATCTAATAAAATGTATTTTAATATAAATTAATTGTTTTTGAATCTCCTATTTCTGGCCTCGTTTTGAATTAATTTTATGCCAATTTTAAATATCTAATAAACGGATTCAGTTTAATTCACTTGCTCCATTTATGAGCTTTGATTTTCCCTTGAGGTTAAGACATATTTTATTTTGTGGTTATATAATTTAAGGTGCACATGGTGATCTAATGAAATTCTGATACCATCTGTAGCATAGTCCTTTCACCTCTTACACTATTAACTTTAGCATCCCTTTTTGGGTTTGCGCACCTATAAGTCATCAAATTAGGTTTCTTTATTTTTGTGGGGAGTTTTGGGAATCTCCCTGTGTTATAGGTGTTTGTTTTTGGTTATTTTGCGCTTGTCTCATTGTTTCTTTTCTTAAAAATGTATAACAAACCACATGTGAAAACAAAGTATTTCACTCATATTTATCTTTAACACTGATTTTTTATACTGCACATACACACTCAATATGTTGCTGGCTACCAAGGGGAGTCAGATCACTGCTGTATGTGTGTTACTGGCAGTAATAAAGGATGTAAAAACACTGGTCTGTGTGTGGTATGTGTAGCCACTTGGATACAATCTCTTCTCTGTGTGTACAACTGTCAGTCAAGGGGAGTCAGTTCACTGCTGTATGTGTGTTACTGTTAGTCAAAGTGATGCCGTTATTGGTTTGGGTGATTCTGTCAGTCTAAGGAATAAAATCACGGCTTAGCTGGAGAATATATATATATATATATATATATATATATATATATATATATAAACATATCTGTGTGTGTTCTGATGAAGGGACGTTCTGATTCCCGTACAATTAAATAAATTATGTTATCACATTTGCAAGTAAAGCCTGAGACTGCTCTTTATGCATTTGATATTTATATATACAGTATATATATATATATATATATATATATATATATATACAAGTATCCAAACAGGTGCACTCACTGTGACACAAGGCATCCGCCGGGGTGCTGCGTAGAAGACAAATAGCAATATCCGTTCAACCCCTAAAGGCAGAGAAACGCTTCACTCTCCGGTCTTATCAAATATCCTTTATTAGGTATCCAGCATTAATTGACAAATCCCCCAAACGTTTCGATACCGGTTGGTATCTTTATCAATGGGTAATCAGAACATATCTATCCCAAAAGAAGGTTCTTTTGGGATAGATATGTTCTGATTACCCATTGATAAAGATACCAACCGGTATCGAAACGTTTGGGGGATTTGTCAATTAATGCTGGATACCTAATAAAGGATATTTGATAAGACCGGAGAGTGAAGCGTTTCTCTGCCTTTAGGGGTTGAACGGATATTGCTATATATATATATATATATATATATATATATATATATATATATTATATATATATACAGTATTTATATCTGAAATGAAATGAGGAAGCGCACAAAGATACTCCTCATAGTGCATATTTTTTATAATATCAAAGTTCAAAATTAAAACATAAAATAATCCAACCCCACAGAGTGTCTACTCCCAGGATAAAC
The DNA here is from genome assembly GCF_027579735.1 of Bombina bombina. NCBI lineage: Eukaryota > Metazoa > Chordata > Amphibia > Anura > Bombinatoridae > Bombina > Bombina bombina. Next base: position 98,528,015 of record NC_069502.1, on the reverse strand, counting down.
CCTCAAACAATATGAGGTATGTTAGCGTATATCGGATCAAGTCTCTCTGACTTACAAAGTTTCACTGTTCTTGTTCCGTCTTTCAGTACTGAGTCCAGAATCTCTCCACACAGCTTGGAGCTAGCTGACAGTGTTCAGCAGCGTGAGGTGGGCGCCCACCTCACGCTACTGAACGCTGTCGGATAGCTCCACGCTGTGTGGAGAGATTCTCACTCGTTTTCACTGTGACACTGGAGAAAATACTGAGATTTGACCGGGACAATACTGGCTTTTATGAAAGGAACCAGTTTAAAGGACGATTATCCCACTGCGTGTGACGGTATACATGGACTCAGTACTGAAAGACGGAACAAGAACAGTGAAACTTTGTGAGTCGGAGAGACTTGATCTGATATACGCTAACATACCTCATATTGTTTAAAGGGTTTATCCTGTGAATAGACACCCTGCAGGGTTGTATTGTTTTATGATATAATTTTGAACTTTGATATTATTAAAGACACGCACTATGAAGATTATCTTTGTGCGCTTCCTCTTTTCATTTTCGATTTAACTTCAGCTTCAGGGACGAACCTCCACCTGCATACCTAGGAAGCTGCTGGTCTCCTCTACTATATCCAGTCTAAGGACTTTGTAAATCAGTGATTGGAAGTATTCATTTTATTGTTTTCTACTTTTATTAGGTATCTTTAGTAGATACTTTTATAGCTATAATCATACTTTTTATTCTATTTTGTAGTGTGCACAGTTATATACTGTATATATATATATATATATTTTTACACATATATATATATATATATATATATATATACATATATATATATATATATCTTTCTAGGGTGGGGCTTACGGTAGAGCTAAAGGAAAGAGCCCTTGTGTGATACCACCTATCACCCATGCTAAGATACTTGTAGGTTTTCCAGAGTTTATGTGGATGAATGCTGGTAACCTGTAATTACAGAAGTTTCTTAATATTGTGGGAAAAAACATGAATCTGGTAAAACTTAAATTTTTCTCTAATTACATTATTCATAATCAGTTTTTTATTTGCTGATCCTGAAATAATAACAAGAAATGATTAAAAAAACTTGCTATAAGAAGTGTAGCAAGTTGGCTATCCACATTAGTTGGGGATTGTGACAGGAGCTAATGGATGGTTAAATATTTTAAATCAAAGCATCTTAACATGGTGAAAACCTTATAAGCGTGGTCTATACTTTTAATGAATAGTGCAGGGAGCACTATTAGCTTGCTCACTGTGCTCAGTGATAAGTTAAATGTTATGCTTGAGCGCTCTCCAAAATACTGGACGGGTCCTTGCGATGCCTGAGGGCAGGTATGATTGTTAGATTACCCACTAGAGTAATGGAATGCACATAACAAAGATAATCCTTAGGGCTAGATTTATCAACGCAGAGGCGTACAGGGGCACGCCCCTGTACGCCTCAGCTCGCCTGTTGAGGGGCAAAATTACCCGCAGGTAATTAACATTGCACACGAGCGCAGTTTTGCACTTGCGTGCAATCCCGCCTCCTGCCGCGCACAGCCAATCAGGCATGGGCAGGAGCTGTCAATCTCCTCGGTCGGACTTGACCGAGGAGATTGAATTTCTCCACAAAAGAGGTGGTGTAGATGTTAGGGAAGCAGCGGTCTGGTGAGCGCTGCTTGATAAATCACGGCGAGCAAGTTCTTGAGAGAACTTGCTGCCGTAGGGGCTTAATAAATCTAGCCCTTAGTCTTGTTTCACTCAGAGTCTTCTTAAAGGGACATAAAACCAACATTTTTTCTTTTATGGTATAGATAGAACATAACATTTTAAACAACTTTCTAATTTACTTCAATTATCAAATAATCTTAATTTTCTTGTTATCCTTTGTTGAAAAGCAGAAATGTAAGCTCAAGAGTGTGCACGTGTCTGCAGCACTATATAGCAGCAGTTTTGCAACAATGTTATACATTAGCAGGAGCACTAGATAGCAGCACTATTTCCTGTCATGTAGGGCTTCAGGCATGTGCACGCTACCTACCTAGGTATCTGTTCAAAAAAAGAATAACATGAGAATGAAATAAATTTGATAATGGAAGTGAATTGGAAACTTTTTAAAAATGGTATTCTCTATCTGAATCATGAAAGAAAAAATTTGGGTTTAATGTCCCTTTAAATGTTCTTGAAGTGAAGTTGCCTAGGTGTACTGGGTCCCAAGTCAGGTCTGAGCCCACAAATCATAAACAAATAAAATAAACTCTTGCTAGTAGAGCACCTCTGAAATCTTCAACCTCTCTCCTCGAAGGCCAAGAACAAACTGGAGAGGGAGAGGAAGTGGGAGGGTTAATAGCTCTGTGAAATCCTCTTTAAATTTAAGGTGAATTGATTAGGAATTTAATATCAAGTGCGCAATTATGTACAACTGACTCTAATGCTCTCTGGCTGACAGGGATAACTTCCATAGGGAAAAAAAAAGTTGGTTTATTCAGTACAGAAAAAGAAAACAAAAACAAAGTTCTACATTTGCATCATTCTCTTGTCAATACAACAGTGCATTTCAATTCTGAATAAAATCTTTTTAGCAATATGGATGTATACGATAAAAAAAGTGGAGCATATCTTGATTAATAGGTTTATTGTGGGGGGTTCAGACAGATTAGGAATTCATTAAATTGAGGGTTTACATATCAGATTTTTCATTTGTACTGAAAACAAACATATTCAATATAAGTGAAGGGGAATACATTTATCTCTACTCCAAAAATGGGGTGCAATAAAAAAAAAAAGACTGTTACTCTGGCACCAAATGAAATATCTATCTCAGATTTATATATAACCCAGACTGTACAACGAATTAACTGTATAGAGCCCAAACGCTCACGGTAGTCCCCTAACTAGTTTCGCCCATCCGAGCCCATTAGCCTGAGTCACAGAGTAATATAGATTTTTCTATAAACCAATCGCTAGTGTTTACAATATATACTACTTTGTAACAAAGCGACTTGAAATGATTTATGTGACCAAATTTGCAAGTATATAACGTTGATCACACAGAAAGATTAGCAGTTTTAATTTTGGCTATTGCAATACTCAATACCACATCTCTAGCTCTTCTTCACATGGAATACACAAATAAATAATATGAGATTATAATTCATATAGGAATTTAGACATCCATAAGTGATCAATTAAACATTAACTCTATGAGCTAGGATGAGATAGTCAGAACAAATGCTGTAAAATCCTGTATACTATTCACCATTAGTATTGCAATCTACTGCATATTGATCAAATAACGAAGACCACCTAATTATTAAGGCCTTTTTGGCTGATTACAGGTCATGTAGTAGTGGTACAAGCAGCAATACAATATAATGCATAAGACAATCTATATGATTCAATAATAACATTTACACGTATAATATCACTGTGGGTATTACAATAGACAGTATATTATGACTCAGCTTTCTTGAGGATTTAAATCTTGACTAGAGCGAATAAAACTGTATATGTAGATTTAGATGAAAACAAAATAGTGTTGTGATAAGCAATTTGCTTACAACATTAATAATTTATAATATACAGATCTAACTTCAGTTCGAGTCATCCTGGAAAGCATGCAAATTCAGAAATGAAACTTCGCCATAAAAGATATAGGCGGAGGATTTAATTTCTGAATTTTAATGTTTTTTTAAGTTTGATTAAGAACTTAAATTCTGGCATTAACATGCATTTTTTTTCTATTTATAAATCATTTCACAAAAAAAAAACCCAATAACAACAAGTAGAGACTTATCAGTAGGGAATAGAATTACAAGTTTGAGGATTCTGGGGTGAGTTCATTAATATTCTATTCCTTATTATCCATTAAAAAGTATCTCCTGTACAAAAAGGTATATATATTTTTTCTAATACACTGACTAACACAATAAACACAGGCACAGAATATTGTATGGTTACCAAATATGTTAACCAGTGTATTTTTCATTAGACTAGTTATTATATTTCTCTGTCCTGTCACCCAATAGATAAAACTATTTAAAGTGCATACTACTTAAAAATGTTTATTATTTAAAAAGACCGATAATTATTTTATTACCCATTCCCCAGTTTTGCAAAACCAACACTGTTAAATGAATATACTTTTTGCATCTGTCATTACCTTGTATCTTCCAGACTGTCCCCTAATTTCAGTTCTTTTAAAAGATATGCATTTTAGCCAATCAGTGCTGACCCCTAGGTAACTCCATGGGAGTGAGCACAATGGTATCTATATGGCACACATGAACTAGCACTGTCTAGCTGGGAACAACTGTCAAAATCCACTGAGATAAGAGGCAGCCTTTAAGGGTTTTGAATATTAGCATATAAGCCTACCTAGGTTTAGATTACAACAAAGAATACCAAGAGAATAAAGCAAATTTGATGATAAAAGTAAATTGGACAGTTGTTTAAAACTGCATGCCCTATCTGAATCATGAAAGTTTAATTTTGACTAGACTGTTCCTTTAACAACCTATTAGTTTCATGTGGGAATGTGTTCTCATTTGCATATAATTTAATGATATTCATAATAATTAGACTTTCATTTGCACATGTAAATAATTACCTTAGAGTAATTTGAATATTTTAATGTCAAAGAGCTATTAAAGTTTTCACCTGTCCAATCAAAGTCTTACAGTAATTTGTTACAGAAAGCCTATGCTATATAAATCACTCAGACTGTCTGTAGGTAGAATTACAACCTTTCTTCACAAGAAACTAAATATATTTCTAAAGTTGAAATTGGAAATATTTCTCTGAATATAACTATCTCCTTATACAAACCTTAGAAATACAGACGACTGTTTAATAAAATAAAAATGGTCAACAAATGAGTAATAAAAACAATGCAATAGCACTATATTACAAATGAGCATTATACATTTAAAGGAACAGTAAAGTCATAATTAGACATTCATGATTTAGATTTATTTAATTTGCTTCCTTCTCTTGTTATCCTTTGCTGAAAGGTTTATCTAGGAAAGCTCAGAAGCAGCGAAGAACCTAGGTTCTAGCTGCTGATTGGTGGCTGCATATATATATACCGATTGTCATTGGCTCACCCATGTGTTTACTTAGAAACCAGTAGTGCATTCCTGCTCCTTTAACAAATTATACCAAGAAAATGAAACAAATTTGATAGTAAAAGTAAACTGGAAAGTTGTTTAAAATTGTATGTTCTACCTAAATCATGAAAGAAATATTTGGGGTTCCAGGTCCCTTTAAAATGGCTTCCATTTTCCAGTCACAAAATGCATTCTGTATGTATACACTGTGAACTCTTGAATATGCTCAGTAGGAATTGGTGCCTCAGAAAGTGTGCATATAAAAAGATTGTGCATATTTTAAAAATGGAAGTAAATTGGAAGTAGTTTTTTTTATATATAAATCGCTTGCTCTATCTGAATAATTAAAGTATAATATTGACTTTAGTCTCTCTTCAATTTAAAGTCGTACTGTTTAGACAAACACCAAAATAATCATCAGGAATTTAAAGGGACATGAAACCAAAGCATTTTTATTCATGATTCAGATAGGTCATGTATTTTTAAACAACTTTCTAATTTACTTGTACTGTCTAATTTGCTTCATTCTTTTGGTATCCTTTGTTGAAGGTGCAGTAATTCACTACTTGGAGCTAGAGGCAAAAATGTGCAGCCACCAATCAGCAGCTTCTGAACCCATCGAGGTATACTTTTCAAATCATTTAAAATTGCATTCTCTATCTGAATCATGAAAGAAACAAATTAGGTTTAATGTCGCTTTAAGTAATAGAGTGAATAAATGAGTTAAAAAAAAAGAAAAAAAGAAAACAAAAGAACAATAATCAATTACTGGCCTAGGATCAATTACAAAGATGCAAAATATTTTATTATCTCCAAAATCACTACAATGCTTTTTTTCCATTCTGTAACAATGCATTTTAATCTATATTAATATAAATAGTTCATACCTTAACCCCTTAATGACCACAGCACTTTTCCATTTTCTGTCCATTTGGGACCAAGGCTATTTTTACATTTTTGCAGTGTTTGTGTTTAGCTGTAATTTTCCTCTTACTCTTTTACTGTACCCACACATATTATATACCGTTTTTCTTGCCATTAAATGGACTTTCTAAAGATACCATTATTTTCATCATATCTTATCATTTCCTATAAAAAAAATATAAAATATGAGGAAAAAATGGAAAAAAACACACTTTTTCTAACTTTGTCCCCCAAAATCTGTTACACATCTACAACCACCAAAAAACACCCATGCTAAATAATTTCTAAATTTTGTCCAGAGTTTAGAAATACCCAATGTTTACACGTTCTTTGCTTTTTTTTGCAAGTTATAGGGCAATAAATATAAGTAGCACTTTGCTATTTCCAAACCACTTTTTTTCAAAATGAGCGCTAGTTACATTGGAACCCTGATATCTGTCAGGAATACCTGAATATCCCTTGACATGTATATATTTTTTTTAGAAGACATCCCAAAGTATTGATCTAGGCCCATTTTGGTATATTTCATGCCACCATTTCACCACCAAATGCGATCAAATAATTTTTTTTTTCACTTTTTCACAAATTTTTTCACAAACTTTAGGATTCTCACTGAAATTATTTACAAACAGCTTGTGCAATTATGGCATAAATGGTTGTAAATTTTTCTCTGGAATCCCCTTTGTTCAGAAATAGCAGACATATATGGCTTTGACGTTGCTTTTTGGTAATTAGAAGGCCGCTAAATGCCACTGCGCACCATGCGTGTATTATGCACAGCAGGGAAGGGGTTAATAAGGGAGCATGTAGGGAGCTTTTTGGGGTAATTTTAGCTTTAGTGTAGTGTAGTAGACAACCCAAAGTATTGATCTACGCCCATTTTGGTATATTTCATGCCACCATTTCACCGCCAAATACGATCAAATAAAGAAAAACGTTAAATTTTTCAAAATTTTAGATTTCTCACTGAAATCATTTACAAACATTTTGTGCAATTATGGCACAAATGGTTGTAAATGCTTCTCTGGGGTCTCCTTTGTTCAAAAATAGCAGACATATATGGATTTGGTGTTGCTTTTTGGTAATTAGAAGGCCGCTAAATGCCACTGCGCACAACACGTGAATTATGCCCAGCAATGAAGGGGTTAATTAGGTAGCTTGTATGGAGTTTGCAGGGTTAATTTTAGCTTTAGTGTAGAGATCAGCTTCCCACCTGACACATCAGACCCCCTGATCCCTCCCAAAGAGCTCTCTTTCCTCCCCCACTCCAAAAATTGTCCCCGCCATCTTAAGTACTGGCAGAAAGTCTGCCAGTACTAAAATAAAAGGTATCCTTTTTTTATATATAGCATATTTACATATGCTGCTGTGTAAGATTCCCCCCCTTAGCCCCCAACCTCCCTGATCCCCCCCAAAACAGCTCTCTAACCCTCCCCCTCTGCCTTATTGGGGGCCATCTTGGGTACTGGCAGCTGTCTGCCAGTACCCAGTTTGCATGTAAAAATGTTTTTTTATTTTTTTATTTTTGGTTTTTCTGCAGTGTAGCTTCCCGCCCCCCAAGACTAATCCCCCACCCCCTCCCAGATCCCTTAGATGACTTTAATCAGGGATTTTATCCCTCCTTTCTCCCCATAATAAAAAAAAATGTTTCTGTAGTGTAAGTGGTTCCCACCCGCTCCCTCCCCGTGCACGCGCCCGCCCACCACCCCCCGTGCACGCGCGCGCGCCCATGCGCGCCCCCGGCGATCCCGCCCCCGATCCCGCCCCCCTCTCTGACCAAGAAGCCATCGATGGCCGCCCACCCACCTCCCACTTCAGCTCCCACCCACCAACGAATGCGGCCATCGATATCCGGTGCAGAGAGGGCCACAGAGTAGCTCTCTCTGCACCGGAGGGGTAAAAAATGTTATTGCAGGATGCCTCAATATCGAGGCATCCTGCAATAACCGGAAAACAGCTGGAAGTGATCAGGATCGCTTCCAGCTGCTTTCCACACTGAGGACGTGCAGGGTACGTTCTCAGGCGTTAACTGCCTTTTTTCTGAGGACGTACCCTGCACGTCCTCAGACGTTAAGGGGTTAAAGGGACACTGAACCCAAATTTTTTCTTTCGTGATTCAGATAGAGCATGAAATTTTAAGCAACCTTCTAATTTACTCCTATTATGCCATTTTCTTCATTCTCTTGGTATCTTTATTTGAAAAGCAAGAAAGTAAGTTTACATGCTGGTCCATTTTTGGTGAACAACCTGAGTTGTTCTTGCTGATTGGTGGATAAATTAATCCATCAATAAAAAAGTGCTGTCCATAGGTCTGAACCAAAAAAAAGCTTAGATGTCTTCTGAATCAGGAAAGAAAAAATTTGGGTTTAGTGTCCCTATAAAGTAGAATAACAAAGGTGTTTCAATCAGAAAAAATAAAATATTTGCATCTCTATGTTTTACTGTGAAAATACCCAAATGAAATAGATAAACTCTTCCGCTTTTTGTATCACATCTTGGCCTGCAGCACAAATATTCAAACAATGATGTACTCTACAAGCTGATAAAGCAAATGGTACAGGTGTTAGGGGAGACTAATGCTAAAAACCTGCTGATGCTGGGTCATAGAAGGATCATGTGGAGTTTACTGTCAGACGAGTTTCAGTATAAATACATAGTTTACAAGGTATCTTTTTAGAAAGTTGGAATGTGAAAATGTTAACATTTTCAAATCACTATTTTGAAGCTCAACATTCTGAATAAATACCCCACGTTAATGTAATGGCTTTTTTTTTAAAACATGTTTTCTGTTATTGGTCAGTTTTTTTAATCAATCAAACTGAGTTCCTATTCACAACTCTAAAAGTTTAAATATGTCAAGGCAAACTAATGGGTCTATTTACAAATATATTACTCTATAGCAACATTTTTCAAAAGCACAGTTCTAAAATTTGACAAGTCATTTAAAAGCAGTTGCATAATGTCAGTTAAAAGTCAGCCTATGCTCAGAAACTCAATTTGATTAAAATTGTTAATCTAAATTAATTTAAGCCGGGATCATATTTTAAATAAAACATTTAAAGGTAGTGTGTTTGCTTTTTAACTATTTTGTTATGTCAATTGCCCTAATTAGTGATTGCTATTTGTATCTGCTAAACATTTTTAAATTTAGAATATATAGGTTCTTAAACGAACAGGAAAATATTTGTTTTCCAAAAGATTCAGACAAAATTTTCCAGTTTACTTATATTAACAAATGTGTTTAATTCTCTTGATTTCCTGTGTTGAAGGAGCAGTAATGCACTAATGGGATCTAGCTGAACACATTGGGTAAGCCAATGACAAGAGGCATATAGGTGTGCAGCCACCAATCAGCAGCTAGCTTCCAGGGCTGACTAAAAACATTCTGCTAACTTGGTCTAAGAATAAAGTGATCCCCCTCAACTCGAAACCTATCCAGAGTCAATAGTCTCCGAGATTAAATTTCATCACATGAGAACATACAGATGGGCTCATGTAAGATTACTTTCCCTTTTTTAAACACTTTTATCCAGAATATACTTTCCCTATGTGTTACCCTTGCCAAAGCTGCCTGGGTCCTGTGGCTCCATCTGGTCTAATCATAGAGCAAGCCTTGTAGCTTCCATTAGAGTTACCAAAATAAGGAAGGAAATTAGATAATAATGCTCTATCTTAATTATGAAAGAGCATTTTTGACTTTGCTGTCCATTTAATATCTAACCATAGCATCTCCAATTTGCTTGCAAATTGTTTTATTTTATTTTTTTGGATGGCTCACTATTCTTCTGATAACAAGATAACTAGACCCAACTTGGACTATGCTAGTTTTACTTGGAGATGAGTAGACTTGGAGATCGTTTTCCATGCTGACTATTTTATAACTGACTTATCACAAATCACAGGTGGTGAATATTTGCTTTACATCCTACTAAATACAATAAAATAAGGGGCATTATGTTGGGTAATAATAAATATTATTTAGCAGCTGCCTCTACATGGTAAATGGGCATTGTTTTATTTGTTTCAACTTTTCAACATTTCATTTTAGAATCTATTAACAAAATGTATGGAATGTTGCTGCAATTAATAAACCATGCCTTTTTCTAGCAGTAGAGCTATGGAAGATATACATTTTTAAACACTATGGAAAAAAATACTGGGCACGGAATAAGACTGCCAAGTATTCTCCAAATAGCAAAGCACATGAATTTAAAATGACCTTCTTTACAGGGTCCATATGAGCAAACTACAATATTTGGTGTCTAGTATAGGCCCTTCGTCAAGTATGTACATGACTACGGGCTGATAGTAGGCCCGAAACATTGTTGTTTGTTCCTATGGACTCTGTAAATAAATAAAGGTCATTTTAAATTAAGTCTGGAATCCATTTGTGTTTGCTATGGAAGATATCTGCCACTTAGCATCAATAATAGATAAACAGTTAGTACTGCAGTATCAGTTTCAATTAAAATAATAACATGTGTTTGAGTATAATAACTCTTTTAAATCATACTCATCTTAAAGTTTGGATATTATGTACCAGATCTATGAAAGGACAGAAATTTGAATCTGATAAAACAGGGACAGCTAAATAAACATGTTATAAAAAATATAACAGAACAAAGTCATGTCCCTAATATGTTTAACTAAGAGAGATTATGTTTATAAACACTAGAGTGTATTAAGCAATTTACTAAAGTTCAGTTTTTCTTAAAAAGAGTTCCGGAATTAGTTAAAAAGTAAATGTCAAGCAGAATTGTCAGTGTCAACCAAAAATGTATCTTTTGTTCTAAGTCCAGGAGGGCTCTCCTGGTTGCCCCAAGCCTACATAGTATTATTTTCTTTTTTTACTTGTTATGGGATAGTACAGACTAAAGTAAGGATACAACCGATCCCAAGTAATGTTTTTTAGTGTGTAGTCGCTGTATCCCCATACATGCATAGTAGTTATGTACCAGCCAACCGAAATAGCAAGAAATAGGATCACACACTATATCGAAAGCGCTTGGTCATCACCCGGTTGGTTGAACCATTGGCAACAACAACATAAAGGGAGTGGCCGGGAGAGCCCTCTCACGTAATGAAAGATAATTTTTCAATAACACCATCAATTCTAGTTGTCTTAGTGAGATAAATTAACTGTTTAAATACAGCTTTACTGTTTATATGTTCTGTAATAATTTACTGAAACACTTCTCTACAAACACAAACAATTCAGACAGTTTTTTTTTTTCTTTTCTAAGGTCTTTATTGAATGAAATAATATTTCTGTTTCTTTTAGTTCATTAACTTTTAAAGGGATATGAAACCAAAATATTTTCTTTTGTGATTCAGACAGAGTATACAATATAATTTTTTTTTTCTAGTTTGCTTTTATTATCAAATGTTCTTTATTCCCATGGCATTCTTTGTTGAAGAGTTACCTAAGTAGACGTCTGGAACACTACTTTGCAGGAAATAGTGCTGCTATCTAGTTCTCTTACAAATGGATAACAATCTTGCAAAATTGCTGCCATATTCTGGTCCAGAAACGTGCCCACTCCCTGTTTTCTTAACAAAAGATACCAAGAGAACAAAGACAATTTAATAATAGGAGTACATTAGAAATATACTGTCTCTTTAACTATGTAAAATAAACTATTTCAGAACAGGTAATAATGTACAACTGTATTCCTTTTTTGAAGACATCAACAACAATAGTCCAGCAGAAAATAACTGGCTATTAAAGCAAATGTAAAATTGTTAATACTTTCTTTTTTTGGATTGATATTTCAAATGAAATGCTAAACATTAGAAATAAAAATAAACCATGGTGTTAATGTATCTGACAGAATTAACTAAAATTAAATATTAGAAACATCCCAAATATAAAAATAAAGTTATTATATGTTAGGTGTAAAGCATAAATGCTCATTGTGCCGAGTTTTCCATTCAAAAGACAGCCAAAGTCAAACAATTAACACAGAAAATTGTATTTTAAACACATCTTTTGTGATAGCCCAACATCTGGAACCACTTATATATTCACGGGGAATGCAAATTTGAAATGCTGAATTTCTGTGACATAAATTCTGTGACATGGATTTATGGAGAAAAACAGAATGTTAAAATATATGATCTCAAGCTTTTTCAACTGGGTTGTATAACTAAAAACAAAACAAAAATAAATAAATAAATAACGAAAGTAAAAGCAAATAATAGAACCCTAATGTTGTCACCCATTTGAATCTTTAAAATGTTCCCAATGATCCATTGTACATGATGGTGTGTATTAAATTGTTTACAAATACCTCATTTGCCTTGTTTTTGTCAATTGCAATTGCTGTTTTTCCTGTTGTATCCTTACCTGTACTTATAAGAACTGGTTATAGAAAAGATATGTAATCAAGAGCGTTTATAATAAAAAAAAATATGCTCCCAGTGAGGACAGGAATAACAATGCGATCCTGGAACAGCACCAACCCATCCAGCTCCATGAGCTGTGACCTACTAACTGGTAAGAACTTAAAGATATCCAGGCTGTCCGGCTCTCGGGCCAACCTTCTTTTATGTACTTAATAATTTCTTGAAGGTCTGTATCTAAACGTGTCTCCTTTCTTATTTGCTTCCCTGACGAAATGGATTTGGATGCCAGAACTGAATCCACAAACACTTTTACATCTGATTTCATTGAAGATTCTTCAGCAGCAGCGAGCGGGAGCCTGGAAAGTGTATCTGCCACTACCAGTTGTTTCCCTAGCACATGCACTCCCTAAACGTTAAACCTGAGCAGCCTCATCAGAAGTGTCTGGCTTCTTAGGGGTGTTTATGGTCAGTCTCCAGAATAAATTTCTCTAGACCCACTAGGTAACGCTGGAAGTGCTCACAGGCCCAAACTGCAGCCAGGCACTCTTTCTCAGTTTGGGGCATATTCCGACTCAGCAGCCATCAGTGTACGGGAACAGTAGGCGATGGGCTGTAGTTTGTTCTCATTCAGCTGCAGGAGGGAGGCCCCTAACCCATAACTGCTCACATCAGCACTAACCAGTCTTTTTAGAAGGGTCATAGAACCCTAACACTGGGGCAGACCCATGCAAGGACTTGACCTGTACAAAAGCTTCTTCCTGTGAAGGACCCCAGACCCAGGCAACATCTTTCTTCAACAACTCTGTGATAGGGTGTAGTACTGTGGATAGATCTGGAAGTAAACGGCCCACATAATTCACAAGGCCCAATATTTGTCCCAGTTTGTGTACATCAGAAGTTTTTTTATCTGTTCAATAGCGAGGATGTTATCAGGGTCCGGCTTGATACCATCTCCATTGATGATATGCCCAAAGTAACATAACTCAGATTTTCTAAAATGGCATTTCTCTTTATTTAATTTCAATCCATACTCGTGATCATGTTCTTCCAATGTAGACCCATACATTAAAATGTCATCCATGATGACTGCCATGCCCTTGTGGTCCCTTAGGAGGGAACTCATCTCTTTTTGAAAGATTTCAGGAGCAGAGGATATCCCGAAGGGGAGTCTGCAGAAGCAAAACTGACCTACCTTTGTAATGCAGGTAGTCAATTTGTGGCACTGTGGATCTAGAGATATCTACCAGAAGCCGCTGGAAGCATCCAAGAACTTCACCCCAGCCAGTTTCAGAGCTATATCTTCAAGCGTCTGCACGTATCTCTCTCTCTTCACTGCCTCATTCAGCCTTGTCAAATCTACGCAGATGAGTACCTTCCCATTTTTCTTTGCAACAGACACAATGGGGGCACACCAGTCAGTTGCTTCAACAACCTCATCAATAACTCCCATATTCTTCACATGCAGAAGTTCCTTCTCCTCTTGAGGCATGAGCGGGAGCGGAATTCTATGAGGAGTGGTAATGCTGTATGGGACTGCATCACCTTTAAGTGATATTCGGACTGGGTTGCCATTTAGTAGGTCCAATTCACCAAACGTGTCTTCCGAGATCTCATTCACTCTGGCGACCATTCCAAAAACCACAGGCTGCTTTTCTGCTCTATAGGTTGTTAACACACTGACCTCTATTCACATTATTTATTTATAAAATATTTTATCAGGAAATGCTGAATTTCCTCTGTTTGTACTCTCAGCTGGCAAGAAATTTCCCCGCACAATTAATGTGGCCAGCAGGACTATGAACTTTCGTTGTAACTTTCGCCAGCTGAGGCTGTAGAGGCAGTTTTATGAATGCTGCAAGGGACATAACAGTGATGTCTGCTCCCATGTCAATCTTGAAGGCGACTTTGGCTCCCATTACAGTAAGGGTAACCCGCCAATCTTCATCTGAACCAGACCGCTCAACAACAGACCCTACAAGTTTTACACGCCACTTCAAAATGGCCCATTCGGTTATACTTTCTACATCTTTTATCTTTGGCGGGTCATACAACATTCTGATCATGGGTATGGTTACACCGCATGCAGCTAGCCTGCTGCACACATCTGCTTCTGGGCCTATCTGTTACACTTGGTCTACCGCTCACACTGTGCCTTTCACCAGCAGCTCTCCTAAACTGCTGCACTTCATCCACAATACTCTCAGAACTCAGATCAGCACTTTGCTTTTTCACCAGTTCACTCTGGCGGGCCATCCTAATAGCCCCATCTAATGTTAATTCAGCCTCCAACTGTAACTTCAGTGAGACCTCAGCATCTGCAATTCCTATGACTATTCTGTCTCTGATTTGCTCTTGGAAAGTAAAGGCATTGAACACTGGCTCCACATCTTTCCCCAAAGAGTATAAAAGAGAATTAACTTGTACTTCACCACTCTCCTTGTCCAGCTTGAAAGCAATCCTGAAGTGTTAAAACCGCTGGCGCCATGTGGGCCAAACTGCAGGCTGAGAGAAATCAAAAGGTTCATGTGGGGTAAAATTCAACATCATCATTACTCAGGAAACAGAAGCATAGGCAAGTACTTCTGACACCATATCATGAGATGCAGGACACAGCATAGAAGGTACAACACTATTTTATTGCAGAGCATAGAAGTATACAGCTTGCACAACACATTTAATTTAGTAACTGTGACATAGACAATAACAGCTATAAGCCACGCCCCCATCCAGTGATGTCACCTTCCACTCTCATCACAGTTGTGATGGACAAAAAGTTCCTAAAATGTTAATTTTCTTTTGTTCTCTCAAATTCTTGGTCTCATTGTTTATAGAGAGATAAGATAATGAGGATATTGTGTAAATATAAAGATATGCTAATGAGATTTGCTCTCCTTTTCAGTCCATTTTATGGGTTGTGGTTTCAGTTAGCAGAGACAACTATTTCATATAGAAAAATTTACCCAAATAAACACTTTCACATACATTTCAAACTCTGCAGCTGTTATTACAAGTCATAATAAACACATTGGGCCAGATTACAAGAGGAGTGCTAATTAACACTTTGAGAGTTAGTTGTGCTAGAAGTAAGATTTTGCGCTCCTTGAGTTGCGCTTGCATTATGAGTTGAAAGTAAACTGTTTTCACTTGCGCTAACCTGAAGAGTGCAAAAAGCTGAACTTAGAATATTACGTGTTTATTATTCTAGCATAAATCTGTTTGAGCGCAATTGTGTTTAGTTTAAACTTGTATTTCGAGTGATAAGCCCGATGAGAAAAAACACCCCCGACAAACCATTTATCGCTTGTGCGCAAACGTTTGTGCGTCACTCGTAATCTGGCCCATTAAGGGGAAACCAATTATACAGTATACAGTCCCATTAAAGAAATATTTTACTGTAAAAAAAATAGTTTTTTTTTTATTATTAATTAAAGGGACAGTCAAGTATAAATTTAACTTTCATTATTCAGATAGGACTTTTAATTTTAATTGACTTTCCAATTTACTTTTATCATCAAATTTGCTTTTTTCTCTTGGTATTCTTAGTTTAAACTAAACATAGGTAGGCTCATATGCTAATTTCTAAGCCTTTGAGGGCTGCCTCTTATCACATGCTTTTTAAATCTCTTTTCAACACAAAGAGACAGAAAGTACACGTGGGCTATATAGATAACACAAAACACAAAACATAATCAAAATGTCAAAATAATCAAAATGTCTTTGTATGAACTCTGTCTAGTGCATCATATTCATTTGGAACACCATTAGCACTTGCTACTGTGTTCCTTAATTTGTTCTCCCAAAAGAATATGCGAGTAATCCAATTTTATAGTATTTAATATTTGGTAAAAATACATGTCAGTCTTGTCTAGCAGTGCCTGGCTCTATGTATAAGATGCACGTTCCTACATAGATCTACTATAATACTGTAGTGGCATAGATATTTCTGTCTGCTACCTGCCAGACACTCTTCACCTTTCAAACCTTTAGGTCAAGTATTATAATAATAATGTAGCTCATATTAAAAGCACACTTTATTGTGTTTTGTGGGCAATCTCAATTTGTTTCTAAATATAATATATGCAAAGAGACTTGTACAACTAACTAGACTAACTATATAACAACCCTTTGTTATATATGTGCTTATTGTCTGATTTACAGTGATCAAGGCCCCTATCATAGAAATTCCTTTGGGAACACATTATTCTTATAGTTATAATTCATTTATTGTAAAACTATCTACATCTACAAATAAAAAATACATATTCCTCAAGATGACAAATAAAAAAGAAATACTATTATATTATATCCTGAAATTATATATTTCAAAACCAGTATCAAACATATTGTATATAATTAGAATTTCCTTAATTATAATCAGAACAGTGCCGACAGACTCTGAAGGATGTTTTAATTTTCTGTACAGTTTTTTAATTAACCTATTGTAACAGCTAAGGTTATGTAGTACAAGCTGTGGAATACATCAAGGGGGGGAATCTTTGACAAAATTAGTTTACTCTTTCATACTCTAATTTGCATACTTCTAAATATATTGCCTTGAAAAATGTAGTGTCCTACTGTTTTTACAGAGATAACTGAAAACATTTGTTGTAATATTTGATATGTAAAATATTTTAAAATAATTAGTAATTGTATTATCACATTTCTATTACTGATGAAAATAGTAAAATTATTATTGTTAGTAGTAGTAGAAGTAGTAGCAATAATAATAATAATAATAATAATAATAATAAAAATAATAATAATAAAAATAAAAAATATAAAGAAAAGTAATTTGCCAAATATGCTTCTTTTTTCAAATTTTACTAAATATTTTACACAATGTTAGTTTTAAAAAAAAAAACTTTTGGATAGAAGTTTCCATGTTCAAAGATGTCTGTTTTTTTTTTTAAATTTAATTATGTTCACCTTTTTGAAAAGGGAAACGTTATTGGTTTTTTATTTTTTATTTTTCTTTATTATAAATAGTTTAACCAATAGTTTAATGGCAAACTTTAAACTTTAACCAATAGTAATGAAGGGGAAATCACACGATTTAAGAACTCTGTTTAGTATTTAAGGAAGTTAATCTGGTTGTTCTGTCCAAGTGCTTGTCCTATCTATCACGCCTTAAAGGGATTAGAGGCAGTTATGCTGGGTGCCAACAAGAGGCAGAAAATATTTGTACCATGTGTAAAATAAATGATGAATGGTACACAGTCTTCATTGCTAATATAACAGCTTATTTTAGAGAGCTAGGTGTGGAGGGTGGGATTCCCATTCTTCCCTGCTGGGTTCATTTAGGATACAGCCCATACTGCCCTGTATTTGAGTGTGAGCCTCACACAGCAGGGGTGATTGGACTTTTTCAGCCTGAGGCATAACATATGCTACTTCCCATCACTTTAATAGGCATTAGTTCCGCAGACAACACTGGTCAAACGTACATTATTCACAACCACTTTAATGTAAATATACAAGATAGAGAGAAGAAATATAGCATAGAAACCTTTTTATATACATCTTATTTTACATTATTGTTCTAATTTTTATTTGTAGCAATTTGTATTTGTTTTCTTATTTCAAAATATTTATCTTTAATTGAAAAGTGGGATATATTTTTAATCCAAGATTTAATTGATGAAAAATATATTGATTTGCTTTATAATTTATATTATAATTTTCATTTAATTAATTTAATTTCTATTTGTATGATCCCCAACCCTGTATAATTTTTAAAATCATATTTACTATTTTTATTTTTTGGGATATTTGACTCTTACTAAATGTTCAGATAAGCAGCTGTATTTAAAAAAATAAATAAAATAAAAATACTTCAATATCAAAAGAATAGATTTGTCAGTCATCTGGTTAGCTTATTATGCTTTTAATTTGGATATGTTCACAATATATTTACCTTGGTGATAGCATTGCTTTAAAAAAAGATCTAGCTGTAGTTATTCAATTTATCTGTAAATTATATTTATTTATTTATGAAACCAAAAAAGTTTTATAATGTTACTTTAATACAACTAACACTCCCCTATTAGTATTATATTGATTTTGTTCAGATTTACTATAATTCTGCTTTTATTACTTTTTTTAGAGCTTGGTATTGATTCTTTAGTAGGAGAGCACAGGTCAAATTCAATGGGCAGGTTCAATTTTTAATCTGGATTCAGCTGCTTAATATAGATTTTTGAAAATGAATGATATTAGACAAAGCATTCTTCTTAGTAACCCCAAACTGATATTTTGATATTGCAAATTCCTTTTTTCTGATTAATCTACCCATGGAAAAAAACACCAAGCTTTTCTTCCTCTAATTTTTTTATATACAAAGCTATTTGCTCAACAAAATATGAACAACGCATGCATTAATTTATAGACAAATAAAGGACTTCCTGTTACAAAATTGCTCCTATACAAAAATTACAGTAAAGCATATTTTTTACCTCAAGGAATTTTAGTTAAAAAATTTTTTTTAATTTTTCAAACATGGATTAATTACTAACGTGGGACAAAAATAACTCCTAGCATTTGCATTAAGTACGTCTAAACTTTGTTACATATATTATGCTGTTCCAAGCATATGCATTAAATGCTTTACATGCCCTTTGCAACTGATATTTCAAACTGTGAAACATATGTAAAAATATTTTATATAGCTTAAAAACTGAAATATTAGATGTTAAGGAAATAATAATTACACAAATGCATTATTTAAAACCACTAAGAAAAAAAAGTAACTAAAAGTAGAAGTTTGACATAAATGTTAAGATATAAATAGTTTAATACATATTTAAAAATATATTTGCATTTTTATTGCATATGAGTTGATTGACTTTCTCAAAGTCGTAAGTTATCTTCTAAGAATTGCGTAGCAATATACTCAGCGACGCTAATTTTCATATAAAATGTATTAAGTTGCTGGATGTTGCATCAGAATGGGGGAAGGTTTACTCATAGCCCCATACACTATTTGTGTGCTGTTATAAAACTGAATGATGAATGTGTGTGAAAAACGAAAAAAGAAAACACTTTACATCAGAAAAAGGACTTAATGGTTTTGTGTATCAATGTTAACACCACTAACAGCAACTTAGTTAAGGTAAAAGTAAAAAATACATAAAAAATAAATAAATACACACATACATACATAAATCAATCAATAAATAACTAATATGCAGGTTTAATTTATAACAAATGCCACTGGCAGTTTAAGCGTTAATTTTAAAATTCATTAAATACTACATAAAGGCTACATAGAATGATATATTCAAAGCAAAAAATAGACTAAGAATAATATGAAGATACATTTTTTTTTTATTATATTAGTCGTTAAAATATTGAAAAATGAAATGTAAAGGTTTGTGCCCATAAAGCATATTATATGTTTCCTTTTCTGTTGAGGCTTAGCAATAGCTATAAATCAATCACTAAAGTGGACAACCATTGACCATATGGAATATAACACTGTTTAAGTTATGGTAAACTTTACATGTTTTAAAATCAGGTCCGGTATCTAAACAATATTTTAAATGGACTTTAATTGATCACTTCTAATGAAGATGTGCTGTAATTTACTTTTTAATCTAGCTGTGTCATTCTAATAATCCATGCCCTGGCCTCCCACTTTAAAAGCAATATTTCTTTGTGAGTTAATGGTTTGAATTATTCTCCAATCCGTGCTCTTTCTATTAAAAGAAGTGCCATATGGCTAGAGTGCCGATTGGAGAACAGTAACCGTTAGTTTACCACATTAATGAGTTTTGAAGTAAACAGCCAGAGTGCATGGTATTGGAAGGGCACAGATAAATTAAAAAGTAAGTTACAGCGCATCTTCATTAGAAGCATTCAGTTACAGAGTGCATGGTATTAGAAGGGCACAGATAAATTAAAAAGTAAGTTACAGCGCATCTTCATTAGAAGCATTCAGTTACAGAGTGCATGGTATTAGAAGGGCACAGATAAATTAAAAAGTAAGTTACAGCGCATCTTCATTAGAAGCATTCAGTTAAAGTCCATCTAAAATATCGCTTAGATTACGGACCTGATTTTAAAACCTGTCAAGCTTACCATCATTTTAAGTCTGAACTTCCACCACTTCTAACATGATTGGAAAGCCCACAATTTTCAGAAATAGATTACCAAAAATTAGCCGGCATCTAAACTTACATTCTTGCTCTTCAAATAAAGATATCAAGAGAATGAAGAAAATTTGATAATAGGAGTAAATTAGAAAGTTGCTTAAAATTACATGCTCTATCTGAATCACAACATAAATTGTTTGTGTTCAGTGTCCCTTTAAGCAAGTTATGGTGCAATCTCCAGCTGTTTAATTTCCATTTAAGGCAGACCCACTGCTGATTAAACTTTCATGAACGACATAGAGCATGCAATTTTAAACAACTTTCCAGTTTATTTCCATTAACTTCCATGTGCACATTCTTTTTATATTTACACTATTTTTAGTCACCAGCTCCTACTGAGCATGTGCAAGAATTCACATAATATACGTATATGCATTTGTGATTGGCTGATGTCTGTCACATGATACAAAAGGAAAGAAAATAGACATAACTGACATTTGTCAGAAAAAAATCAGCTACTAATTTAAAGTTCAGACTAAGGGCTCAATTTATAAAGTGAGGACGGATATATTCGCCCCTTTCCGCCCCAGCTCTCCTCTGGTGGGCAGCAATCTGCTGCTGGAATTTAGCATTGCACACAAGTACTATTTTGCACTCGTGTAAAACCCTGCCCCCTGCTTGCGCACAGCCAATCACATGTGGACAGGAGCTGTCAATCTCCCTGGTCGGACAAGACTGGGAGATTGAAATTCTCCACCAAAGAGGAGGAGAAAAGGGTTGGGAAGCAGCGGTCTGATGACCGCTGCTTGATAAATCGTGACTGCAGTTTCTTTTGTGAGAAAAGTGGAAAAGAAGAAGGCGCCACAATAGTAGAATATCAGTGGTGTATGGTATAAATGCATGTAGAAAATATCATACTCACAGAGTATAGAGCACTTGAGAAGTGTAATGCTTGTGGGATACTCCTCTATCAGACCGAACTCGACCAGTAGTCTTGTTATCCCGGCGTTGAGCCGGAATGATAGGGAATATCCCAGAGCAGAGAAAGTTAGTAAGATGAGGAAGGCGGCACTCACCACAGGCAGCACAATCCACAGCGGCAATGGCAGAGCAGTCCAAGGACAAACCACTAGAATGGTCTGGCAGGCAGGGTTTGGCAAGAGCAACGCAGTCCAAGGGCACACCACTAGGATGGTCAGGTAGGCAGGATTTGGCAACAGTAAAGCAGTCCAAGGGCACACCACTAGAATGGTCAGGCAGGCAGGATTTGGCAACAGTAAAGCAGTCCAAGGGCACACCACTAGGATGGTCAGGTAGGCAGGATTTGGCAACAGTAAAGCATTCCAAGGGCACACCACTAGAATGGTCAGGCAGGCAGAATTTGGCAACAGTAAAGCAGTCCAGCAATTTAGGGGTTAACAGACAGAGTAGTCAGGCAGGCAGAGTTCAGCAGCAGTAAATCAATCCAGCAATTTAGGGGTTAACAGGCAGAGTAGTCAGGCAGGCAGAGTTCAGCAGCAGTAAATCAATCCAGAAAGTTAGGTGTTAACAGGCAGAGTAGTCAGGCAAGCAGAGTTCAGCAACAAAAAGGCAATCAGAGAATAAACAATCTATCACACCCAGGAGCACACAAGGTAACAGGTAAGGCAGTGATAGATTGATAAGACAGCATTGGAGGAGAGGAACTGGTGTAAAGAAAGGTTAGCGTAGGTTGTATGCATCCCTGAACAGTAGAGTCTTTAGGGAGCTCTTGAAGCTTTTAAAACTAGAAGAGAGTCTTGTGGAGCGAGGCAGAGAGTTCCACAAGACGGGAGCCAGTCAGGAGAAGTCCTGTAAACGGGAGTATGATGAGGTGACAAGAGAGGAGGAGAGGAGGAGGTCGTGGGCAAAGCGAAGGGGGCGGGAGGGAGAGTATCTGGAGACAAGGTCTGAGATATAGGGGGGAGCAGTGCAGTTGAGGGCTTTGTATGTCAGAGTGAGAATTTTGTGTTTGATCCTAGAGGCAAGAGGAAGCCAGTGAAGGGGTTGGCAGAGAGGTGCAGCAGATGAAGAGCGACGTGTAAGCAAGATGAGTCTGGCAGAGGCATTCATTAAGGATTGTAAAGGAGCTAGGCAGTAGGTGGGGAGACCAGAGAGGACAGAGTTGCAGTAATCGAGGCGGGAGAGGATGAGAGAGTGGATTAAAATCTTAGTTGTGTATTGTGTAAGGAAGTGTCTAATTTTAGAGATGTTTTTAAGGTGGAAGCGGCAGGCTTTAGCCAAAGACTGAATGTGAGGAGTGAAAGAAAGATCTGAATCAAATGTGACCCCGAGACATCGGGCATGCAGGGTAGGGGTAATGATGGAGTTGTCGACAGTTATAGAGAGATTGGGGGTGAAGAGTTTAGACGAAGGGGGGAAAATAAGGAGCGGTAGTGAGAGGACGTCCAGTTGGAGATGTGAAAAAGACAGTTAGTGACATGGGTTAGCAAGGAAGGAGAAAGGCCTGGTGCAGAGAAGTAGATTTGGGTGTCGTCGGCATACAAATGATATTGTAAACCATGGGACTTTATTAGGGAACCTAGTGATGACGTGTAGATTGAGAAGAGAAGGGGACCGAGGACAGAACCTTGCTACACTAAAGGTACGATTTGACAGGTAGGAAGAGAGCCACGAGAGGTCTGTGTCACATATGCCAAAGGATTGGAGGGTTTGGAGCAAGAGAGGGTGGTCAACAGTGTCAAAGGCTGCAGACAGATCAAGGAGAATAAGCAGAGAGAAGTGGCCTTTTGATTTTGCTGTAAGTAGGTCATTGGTAACCTTAACAATTGCTGTTTCTGTGGAGTGATGGGGACGAAATCCAGATTGCAGTGGGTCAAGGAGGTAGTTTATTGTAAGGAAATGGGATAGGCGTGCATAAGCTAGTTTTTCGAGAAGCTTTGATCCAAGAGGGAGGAGGGAAATAGGGTGGTAGTTGGATGGGGAGATAGGATCAAGGGAAGTTTTTTTAAAGATAGGTGTGACCAGTGCATGTTTCAGCGATGAGGGAAATAAGCAAATCATGTGGGTTTCGAATGAGGAAAATGTGAGGGAAGAGATGGGATGTATTTGTTGAAAGGTGCAACGAGAGGAAAGTAAAATACCTACACCACCTCCTTGTCTGTTACCAGACCTAGGAGTGTGGCTGAAGTGGAGACCCCCATGTGACAGAGCAGCAGTGGATGCTGTGTCTAGGGGAGAGAGCCAGGTTTCTGGGCCAGAAGGTTGAGGGAGTGGGAGATAAAGAGGTCATGTATAGATGTGAGTTTGTTGCAAACAGAGCGAGAGTTCCAAAGTGCACAAGTGAAAGGTGAAGTGGCTTTTGAAGCAAGAGGAATGTGAGTAAGGTTGTCAGAGTTTTGTTTTTTGAGTCTGTGGGATGGTATACATGGATGTGCACGGCTAGGCAGTTGTTGGGGACCAGGATTAGGGGAGATGTCACCAGCAGCTACTAGTATAAGCAAGAGGGAGAGTGACATAAGATGAGATACAGATTTGCAGTAGTGAGACTGCTTTTGAGACAAGGTGCAGTGTGCTATTAAATACTATACAAGGTGCGATCCCACTATGGATCAGGTACTTTGACGACATTTTGTTTCTATGGGAAGGAACTGAACAAGATCTTGAAACCTTTCTTGCAAAATTAAATCAAAATAATCTAAACATCAGGCTGACACATCATAAGAGCCAAACTGACATCTCATTCCTGGATCTGTTAATCAAAAAGGAAGCAGATGGTTCATTAAGTACGGACCTATTTAGAAAGGAGACAGCTACTAACAATGTCCTTTTTGCCACCAGTGCCCACGCTCCCAACACTGCTAAATCCTTACCAATAGGTGAATTCCTAAGGTTAAGGAGAAACTGTTCTCAAGACAAAACTTTTAAAACAAGAGCTACAAAATTGGAGAAGTGTCTTATACAGCGAGGATACAGCAAAAGATCCATTCGGAAAGCGAAAACTCGAGCGCTTAAAACTCCAAGATCGGATCTTTTAAAGACCAAAGCCAAGAAAGGTGATACAAAAACCAGATTAGTGCTAACGCACAATCAAGACACCCATTTAATCACAAATATAATCCAGAAAAATTGGCATATCCTTCAAGCTGACCCTGTACTTAAAGATCTAATAGGAGACCGAATCCAATTAAGCTATCGAAGAAACAAAAATCTGAAAGAAATACTTAGTCCCAGCCATTACGTACATAAGTCCAGAAAAACACGACCAGTGGAACAAGGATCTTTTTCCTGTGGAAACTGCTCATCTTGCAGTAATATGATAAAAAAGAAATCTATAATGGATAGATTCGGACATCATCACAAAATCAAGACATATATCAGCTGTAACACCTCGGGCGTAATTTATGCCCTACAGTGTAAATGTCCCCGAATCTACATAGGAATGACAACAAGAACGTTACACACAAGATTGATGGAACACATGCGAAATATCCGAAATGCCCCATCTGACCTGTCTAAAGATAGAAAGATCACGTCTGTCGTATCTCACTTTTTCAGATATCACCAATCTAAAACTTCTGAACTCAAGTGCCATGGAATCCAAAAAATATCTTTGGGTCTAAGAGGTGGTGACCTGGAAAAAGCCCTTCTAAAGGCTGAAACCAGGTGGATCTACTTAATGGACTCAGTATACCCTAAGGGTATGAATGAACAAAACAACTACTCCATGTTCCTCTAAGGACATGTAGACCTGAATTACAGATACAATGGAAACAGTCAAACCAGTCTAGGATAGACCAAGGTCACCACTGCAGACTAAGACATCATGATCGGTTACTATTTTATTTTAAACCAGATAACCAAATGTGTTTCATTCAACACACACCCAGTATTTCATTATTATGATTATTATTATTGTTTCTATTTTATTCTATGATTAAGAGACACAATTTAGGCACTGGGCTAACACTAACCCCCTCTTTAACAAATTTTATTTTAGTACAGTAATATGTTCAAGAAGTTTGAACTA
Organism: Bombina bombina; assembly: GCF_027579735.1. NCBI lineage: Eukaryota > Metazoa > Chordata > Amphibia > Anura > Bombinatoridae > Bombina > Bombina bombina. The sequence continues at coordinate 98,502,551 of NC_069502.1, read as the reverse complement.
TATACTGATCACATTATCAACTGATCCACTTCTTATATACACATTTTTATAAAATTCTCTCCATGCCCTATTCACATCTCCCAATGCACATCAGAATAACAAACACTAGTGCTGTATAATTTAAAGAATTCACGTACATTTCTCACTTAGTATTTCACACTTTTCATCACTTTTTGTATTAGGGATTATCATGTCAGATATGTATACTACACATCCTCACTGAGATCTTCCTCCCCAAATATCTATTTATTTATTTATTTATTTATTATCTATTAATTTTTATTATTCATATGACAACAAGCACTAGCCAATGAGTCCCACTGTTTATTTATTTGAAATAATTTTGATGTAGCATATCCAACAATGTTTCACGTCCTTTCTATTTGCACCATCTCACAATTCCCATCCCCACTTCACAATGTCAATTGTATTAAAAATTAGTAACAAAAGTATTTATTTATTTTTATATATATAGCTCTTTTCTTCTCCCAAGCAATCAAACACACGACATTTACTAAGCTGATATGAATCAACTTGGGTTGTCATAGTACACTCATGCCCAAGCACCAGTAACCCAGTGCATTTTAATCCGTTCTATTCTATTTTGTCTCTTAAAAAATAAAAAATAAAAAATAATATATAATATTATTTTATGGATCATCCCATTATATTCCTCTAAAAACATCCAGATCAATACAGTTGATCGTAGGTTTCCATTAATCCGATATATAACCATGATCGTTAGTAAATACAGATAAAATATTAGCCATATTATATCCTACCCATAACACCTACAGGGTGATAAATCCTAAGCCCACAGGTAAAACAATACTCAAAATTATGAATAATAAAATACCCCAGGAATCAAAAATTATCTGGTAGGAGATATAATATATTTTTATATTTTTATATTTCTGTATTGTTTTATTGGTTTCCAGTATCTTAATTTTAATAAGTAACTAGGCGGATTATGAACTTAACATTTGAGCAAAATTATCGGAGACTAACCATTGTATCAGTATTATTTAGATTTCATACCGCTCATAAATTCTATGACGATCGTGCAGCACCACATAGTTGAGGTGTGACGACAGTGCTCGAATTCCACACACCTCCAGTTCAGAATAATATGATTGGCCGATAGGGACCAATCATTTTCGTTCAAGACATTTAAAAAGCCCCAGACGCCGGCGCGCGTCACCTTTGAGAAAGCCGAAACAGTTTCGGCGAAACATGTCAGGGGGGTATAGTCCAACAAACACCCCAATTAGCCGTTTTTAAATGGCATAGGAACCGGTTATACAAATTTATTTAATCTAATGCGTTGGCAATCAAGAAAAACCTTAATATATATAGTTATATTTGTTAAAAAGCAGCCATAGCTCATTGACCGGAACGGTCAGAATTACATTAGCAATTCGGTGACACGCTAGAGGTATCAGTTTGGGGATAGCGAACATTTAGTAGTGGTTCTTTAAACTGTAGAAGCCTAATCTATAATCCACAGATGCCAAAATAAGACATCTTTTCAGATTTACTAGACAAGCCAACACCTAATTCTAATAGACACTGTTTGAGAATTACTATAAGACTCATATTACGCTATTTCAGTACACAGCATTTCAAGCAGTGCGGGTGCTATTTAATATCGAGTTAATGTTAACTGCAAACTTTATTAAGTATATTGTATTTGAGTAACCATATACTGACCCTTGTGGTCTCAGATATTTTGGTAGTTGTGCTACACGCCAGAGGTGTAATAGGTGTAAAGGATACACAGATTTGAATGGGAACTATTGGTCTAATGTATGATAAGTAAGGCCAAAATAAGGCCTTTTTTAAGATACAGTTTTTTCTTTTTAAAAAATTAATACATAAGTTACACAGTCACAAAAATCAGTTATAACACGCACAACTAGCTATTCCACGATTTAGCTTTAAAGGGACAGTCAAGGCCAAAAAAAACTTTTATTTTTCAAATAGGGCATTTCCAATTTACTTTTATCAACAATTTTGCTTTGTTCTCTTGGTATTCTAGTTGAGAGCAAACCTAGGAAGGCTCATATGATAATTTCTAAGCCCTTGAAGGCCGCCTCTAATCACATGTTTTTGTATTTGCTTTTCACAACAGGGGAGAGTAGTTCAGGTAAACCATATAGATAGCATTGTGATCACGCCCGTGGGTTGTGGCAGACACTGCACTAATTGGCTAAAATGCAAGTCAATAGATAATAACTAAAAGTCATGTGATTAGGGGCAGTCAGGAGATGCTTAGATACAAGATAGTCACAGCAGTAAAAAGTGTTTTAATATAACTGTGTTGGTTATGCAAAACTGGGGAATGGGTAATAAAGGGATTATCTATCTTTTTAAACAACAACAATTCTGGTGTTGACTGTCCCTTTAATAGCAGTGTATGTCTAATTCTAATTTAGCTAAGCCGATAAAGGGTAGTTTATTTGGGTAACAAGACACCAACCTTTGTGAGCTAATATACCACATGAATTAAGCCACACGTATGAGGTGAATGCCAGGTGATGTTATACAGGTTTAACCGTTAAGAACACTTGCCAAAATAAGGCATTATCTAAATCGCCTGTACAAGGTAAAAAAATAAAATCATTACATTTTTACAACAGCTAAATATAAGATTCAAAATCCGAAAGTTTACACCAAGCACCCTAAGATGTGGACTAAATAATAGGTCATTACAGACCGTTTATGTTAATAGACATCAAAACCGGAAATTTATGCACAATATAAAAAGAAAGAGAAAAAAATATATTGCACAAAGCAAATTCCTGTTTAGCTAAGAAAATTCAATTCTTCATCCCAAGATTTACAAGTCTTGCAGCTTTAAATAAGGTGTAACTTAGACCCAGTGTACCATTTGGAAGCTAGTAATATACTTAGTTTAACAAATCTGCTATTAAATCCATTGGTATCAATATCAATTCATTGTACTTGAAATAAAAGTGACGAATAACTCTGGGCACCATCAGCATAACATGCCCTAACAAGTTGTAATAGATACTTAAATATAACTCCTGACATTGATATCTCTACCTAGTTGACATAAAGTCCAAAAGTATTTTGTGAGATATTAGGGCACTGATAGAAGATTAATAACCAACATATAATTTATCATATTACCAGATAGCCTGAAGTCTAATATACTAAACCAGGCCTGAGTATAAGGTCTGGAAAAAGTTAATCTGACAACAATTATATTAGATGTCACATTTGTAAAATCTGACTTAGACATTTGATTAGTCTAACCACAAACCTAGAAAGTGCTACACACAGCACCTAGGTGTGAACCCATTGTGAAACACTCTAATCTACCCCTAGCGCATGATATAAAATACAAACAAGCACCTATAAAAGAGTGGGATCCCTCAGAGGTGCCCTCTATAATAACATAACTAGGTTGCCAAACTGACCATTAGCCAATATTTACAATCCAGTTCATATTTGTTTTTAAGCACATACACATACATATTGATTTTATAACTATTGTTGAATAAAAGTTATGTTTTAAGTAAATTCTTTTTGAACAGAAACTTTTTGGTCCTTAATGTGAGTTTATTATTATTATTTACTCCAATCAGGGACGGGAGTGCTGCCTAAGTGCACTATTTCTAGTCTTGATCCCCTCTCCTGGGCTCTAGACTCAATCCAAAAGTTGTTCCTGTGCACAAGCACCCCAGCTCACTACAAGCTACACTCACAGATTGATATACATACAGACGTGAATGTGTGTATAGATGTATGCATGTGTATAGATAAATATATACGTACATAAACAGATATTAATCTAATCCACGGGTGTCAAACACAAGGCCCGCGGGCCGAATCCGGCCCACCAGACCTCGTCATGTGGCCCGTGTAGCCGCCGCCAGCCTTCACTTGCATACAGCGGCTGTGAGACTGAGTATCCACTTACAGTCGCTGTATGTAGGAGAGATAGGTGCTGCTGGCTGCGCTATGGATCCTGAACAGGGGCTTCCGAGATCTGGCTGGTAGGAAGTGACTGAGTGAGAACAAGACACTGACCTCCTGCTCCCTCATCACTTCCTCCCAGCTTCTATCTGCACGCGCGGGAAAAAGGCTAGCAGCAGAGACCAGAGAGGCAGCAGGCACACAGCGAGGCTGGTAAGAAAAACATGTTTTTTTTAAATAATATGTCAGCAGGACAATTCTAAGTAAACAGCCGTTCTGAGGCTCTGTCTCTGCAGATTGTCTTATTCTGCTCTCAGCCTTCCCCAGGTAATAAATCAATCACTTGTACTGTCTGTGACTGATTTGTAGTCTGCACAGATTTTATTAACCTTATCCCTGCCTGTTATGCTTGCATGCATGGGAAAACATATTCACACTGCATTATCATTAGTTTATTGCCCACCTAAATCAGAGCAGTAATAAAGTTTTTGTGTGTGTGTAAATGTGTGAATGTATGTTTGTGTGTGTAAGTATGTGTGTGTAAATATGTGTATGTGTGTTTGTGTGTAAATGTGTGTTTGTGTGTAAATGTGTGAATGTATGTTTGTGTGTAAATGCTTGTTATTACTTACACATTATTAGAAAAAACAGTAATAATTGAATGCAGTGACAATAATTTATTATGATAATAAAGAGTGGACACATAGTCCTAGATACAACCGGCCCTTTTGAGGCCCTTTGAGGGTGACCAAACTGCTGATGCGGCCCCCGAGTAATTTGAGTTTGACACCCAATCCAATTGAGCAACCCTGTATTAACAGTATTGTAGTGCTAGTGCCATTCCCCTTTTTTTCTCAGCATGTATAGAAGTGAGTTTGTTGCAAACAGAGCGAGAGTTCCAAAGTGCACAAGTGAAAGGTGAAGTGGCTTTTGAAGCAAGAGGAATGTGAGTAAGGTTGTCAGAGTTTTGTTTTTTGAGTCTGCGGGATGGTATACATGGATGTGCATGGCTAGGCAGTTGTTGGGGACCAGGATTAGGGGAGATGTCACCAGCAGCTACTAGTAGAAGCAAGAGGGAGAGTGACATAAGATGAGATACAGATTTGCAGTAGTGAGACTGCTTTTGAGACAAGGTGCAGTGTGCTATTAAATACTATACAAGGTGCTATTAAATACATCTGGATTTTGCATTTGCTACATTTCCTATAGTAAGACTAGAGTATATTCTATATACATACTTAAGTATGCTGCAGTTTGTATGCCAGAGCTACATGCTACAATGTGATTGCTAAAATCAGAGCAGGATCTCATTTATTTTTAGCCTTCATTAAAGGGACATAAAACCCAATTTTTTTCTTTCATGATTTAGATAGAACATACAATTTTAAACAACTTTCCAGTTTACTTCTACTATCTAATTTGCTTCATTCTCTTGTTATCCTTTGTTGAAGAAGCAGCAACGCATTACTGAGAGATACTTAACACATTGGGTGAGCCAATAAGATGGGGCAGATATGTGCAGCCCCAATCAGCAGCTCCTGAGCCTACCTAGGTATCTTATTCATCAAATGATATTAAAAGAACAAGGCAAATTAAATAATAAAAGTAAATTGGAAAAAAATTTCAAATAACATGCTCTATCTGAATAACGAAAGAAAAAAAAAATGGGTTTCATGTCCCTTTTAACTACAATCAAAGGTGATAAGATAAGCATTCAAAGGGTTTATTCCTTCACTGTTCCTTAGTTTTGTTAATTATAGTTTGAAATAGGTTGAAAACATTGTTTGCTTGCAGATGTTTTTCAATGCTGGTGTTTACTAGGCATTTTAAAATGTAATTTTAAAGGAACAGAAGTAAAAAATAAACGTCACATAAAGCATGTAATTTTAAATGTATGTTATCTAATTTGCTTAGTTCTCTTGGTATCCTTTGTTGGAAAGCATTCCTATGTAGGCTCAGGAGCAGCTATGCGCTACTCTGAGCTAGCTGCTGCTTGGTGGAAGCACATGTATGCTTCTTGTCATTGGCTCACCCAATGTGTCCAGCTAGCTCCCAGTAGTGTACTTCTGCTTCTTCAACAAAGGAAGTCAAGATAATTAAATAATTTTGATAATAGAAGTAAATTGAAAAGTTGTTTAAGATTACATGCTCTTTCTGAATTATACAATAAAACATTTGGGCTTCATGTCCCTTTAAGGAAATCTAAAAGCTGGTATTAAATTGTTATTATATATATAGTCTCAGAAACTTGATCTAAATGAAACATAGTCTAATGGAATTAATAGCTTAAACATTTTCGTTATAGTATAGAGTTCTGGATGTCCACATTACATGCAGTAAATACAATTATTTTTCGGAGTGTAATGTAATTTGTAACTGCAAGGAAAAAAATACTAAAAGCGCTGACCATAAATACAGCAGCCCTTATTTTCATGGCTAAAATCTATCTGCCTTTTGTATCTGTTAACTCAAATGTAGTGAAATGAATGTAAATCAATGCAGGGGAAAGGAATATAGAAAAAAATACATTTTGACAAAAATGATTTCCCACTATATATATATATATATATATATATATATATATATATATATATATATATATATATATATATATATACACACATATATATATATATATATATATATATATATATATATATACACACACACATACAAAGTCAATATAAAGCTGTAAAACAGTTCAACACTAATATTTTTAAATCGGTTTCATTGTTTATATTAGTTGATGTTGAATATTTCCTCAAGGGATCATGCCAACCCTCTTGGGACACTCATACAATGGTATAGAGGAAACCACTCATGGATTCCAGGTCGTACCAAGGGTTAATAGCCCATTTTTCCTTCTGACAAGTGAAAAAAATAAGAGCAATGATTTTGGAACAACAAACAGCCCCTTTCTTAGACAAAAGTCAATATGATATAGATTTTGTAAAAAAAACAACAGTCACAAAATGATACTTTCAGCAATGTGTGAAATTGCCATTACATGCAATGGGTTTTATTAAAATAGATTGGAGTTTAATGGAGATTTGTTAAGTTGCTATGTTTACAAATGGAATGTTATCTAGTCTTGCGTGTTTATAAATTATTTTTAAATCATATTTGTTAGAATTAATGATTGTAGTGTTATTTACTATCGTTACCCATCCATTGTTTAACAGTTAGGACTATTGTACCAAATATCTGTCGAAACATATTTAGTATCTTTCCAAGTGGGGAAACATAACTAAGAAAGTGAATTAATTATAGAAATGAATGTAATCAATAAACTTTGTTCAACAAAATAAATAAAATACATAAACAAACATCTAAGTAAATTTATGAGATGTATAATTATAGGCTGAGCTGTCATATATACACTCAGCACAACTATTCTCTATTTGGCTTATTTGAATGCTTTTAACAGCAAACATTACCTACTCCTGGGTTCCACCAACTTACTGTAGTAACCTGAGGAATTCTCGCAGGAAATGACAAACAGAGCATAGAGCTGAACACTAGAAATTACAAAAGGACCTCTGGGCTATAATTTAACATTAAATTCATTCTTAACAGGATTTATACAAATTTGCACAACAGAAAAGTGGCATCAAAGAGAAGCCTTGTTACCATTTCACAGCTAAAGGTAATCCGGTGAAGTATCTGATAATCACTAGACTGTGTTTAAAAGAGCATTGAAAGCACTAAAACGTTTAGTGATCTTTAAATGGACATTAAACACTTTGAGATTGTAATATAAAATGTTAAATTGTATGTAGTAAACCGATTTCTATGCTTTGTAGCTTTATCTTTGTCATTTATTTATAAAGAATACATCTGTACTATGCATGTGCATTTGGATCCTTCATGAGGATCTGAATTAGGAAATAAGCAGCAGCTCATGCCCTTCAAATATTTCCGTGCCCACATTGATTCCAAAAGATCCCCACACTAAGATCTGTGCAAATCCAGATCTAGATTGGGGATCTTTTATAAGAATCAATCTGGCTATGAAAATATCCGAAGGGCACAAGCCGCTGCTTACTTCTGAATTTGGATCCGCACGAAGGATTCAAATCCACATCCATAATCTGTATTTTAATGTCTGAAGAATCTTTGTATTAAATACATCATTCTGTCTAGCATTTATTTATTAACTATACCTTTAATGGTCATTAAAACTAATTGCACTAGTAGTAGCCACAGAAATAGTACAGTTCATATGCCACTTTACAGATCTCTAGTTAGGCCTCATTTTGAGTATTGTGTGCAGTTCTGGATGCCGTATCTCCAGAAGTATATATATAATTTGGAATCTTTTCAAATGAGGGCTACTAAAATGGTACACTGTCTAAAAATAAAGCTTACCAGGAATGGTTCTTTGACCTAAATATGTATAACTCAGAGAAGAGAAGGGACAGAGGTGAAATGTTCAAAAGTAAAATCTATTAACATGTTAATGGACTTAATAAAGCTGATGATGTATTTTTCACAAAAAAATAATTTCAAATAAAGTGTTTGTGATCTCAAGCTAGAAGGGTAATAGGTTCAGAACTTTTTTTGGAAGCACTTGTGGAAAAGATAAACACTTTGAGGGATTTCAAAAATGCCTAGGTTATCCTGCAATCTAAGGGCCAGATTACTAGTGGAGTGCAAATTAACGCTCCAGTTTGAGCGTTTATTGTGCTAGAAGTAAGATTTGTGCATTTGTCGAGTTGTGCTCGTATTTCGAGTTGAAAGTAAACTGTTTTCACTCTTGTGCTAACCCTATACCTATACCTGTACCCGACAAACGCAAAAAAACGAAATTACAATTTCACGTGCGGGTTCTTGTGCAAACCCCATTGCATATTCTTATTTGCACTAACCCGACATGCAAATAGGAATATTTCACATTCCAATGTTCTGCACATAGCAGAATAGGTTCTATTTATTCATAAATACATATTTCTACATATATCTGATGGTATTTATTATATATAGGTATAGATATGTAAACATATATATATATATAAGAATATCTATTTAGAAATACAAAGAACATATTCTGCTATGTGCAGAACATTGGAATGTCAAATATTTACAGTAAATACACAGTTAAACACTTTATTAAATATGAATATCACATAAATATGCTTTTACATGTTTTCATCTACTTAACGGCAAAGGGCTCCAATGCACTATATATGTCTTATGTGTGTATTTATGTGTTTATATGTGTATATATGTCTGTAAATACATATATACATTTATAAATACATAATACATAAATACATATGTAGACATATATATATATATATATATATATATATATACACACATACACCCACACATATACAGGGAGTGCAGAATTATTAGGCAAGTTGTATTTTTGAGGATTAATTTTATTATTGAACAACAACCATGTTCTCAATGAACCCAAAAAACTCATTAATATCAAAGCTGAATAGTTTTGGAAGTAGTTTTTAGTTTGTTTTTAGTTATAGCTATTTTAGGGGGATATCTGTGTGTGCAGGTGACTATTACTGTGCATAATTATTAGGCAACTTAACAAAAAACAAATATATACCCATTTCAATTATTTATTTTTACCAGCGAAACCAATATAACATCTCAACATTCACAAATATACATTTCTGACATTCAAAAACAAATCAGTAACCAATATAGCCACCTTTCTTTGCAAGGACACTCAAAAGCCTGCCATCCATGGATTCTGTCAGTGTTTTGATCTGTTCACCATCAACATTGCGTGCAGCAGCAACCACAGCCTCCCAGACACTGTTCAGAGAGGTGTACTGTTTTCCCTCCTTGTAAATCTCACATTTGATGATGGACCACAGGTTCTCAATGGGGTTCAGATCAGGTGAACAAGGAGGCCATGTCATTAGATTTTCTTCTTTTATACCCTTTCTTGCCAGCCACGCTGTGGTGTACTTGGACGCGTGTGATGGAGCATTGTCCTGCATGAAAATCATGTTTTTCTTGAAGGATGCAGACTTCTTCCTGTACCACTGCTTGAAGAAGGTGTCTTCCAGAAACTGGCAGTAGGACTGGGAGTTGAGCTTGACTCCATCCTCAACCCGAAAAGGCCCCACAAGCTCATCTTTGATGATACCAGCCCAAACCAGTACTCCACCTCCACCTTGCTGGCGTCTGAGTCGGACTGGAGCTCTCTGCCCTTTACCAATCCAGCCACGGGCCCATCCATCTGGCCCATCAAGACTCACTCTCATTTCATCAGTCCATAAAACCTTAGAAAAATCAGTCTTGAGATATTTCTTGGCCCAGTCTTGACATTTCAGCTTGTGTGTCTTGTTCAGTGGTGGTCGTCTTTCAGCCTTTCTTACCTTGGCCATGTCTCTGAGTATTGCACACCTTGTGTTTTTGGGCACTCCAGTAATGTTGCAGCTCTGAAATATGGCCAAACTGGTGGCAAGTGGCATCTTGGCAGCTGCATGCTTGACTTTTCTCAGTTCATCGGCAGTTATTTTGCGCCTTTGTTTTTCCACACGCTTCTTGCGACCCTGTTGACTATTTTGAATGAAACGCTTGATTGTTCGATGATCACGCTTCAGAACCTTTGCAATTTTAAGAGTGCTGCATCCCTCTGCAAGATATCTCACTATTTTTTACTTTTCTGAGCCTGTCAAGTCCTTCTTTTGACCCATTTTGCCAAAGGAAAGGAAGTTGCCTAATAATTATGCACACATGATATAGGGTGTTGATGTCATTAGACCACACCCCTTCTCATTACAGAGATGCACATCACCTAATATGCTTAATTGGTAGTAGGCTTTCGAGCCTATACAGCTTGGAGTAAGACAACATGCATAAAGAGGATGATGTGGTCAAAATACTAATTTGCCTAATAATTCTGCACACAGTGTATATCCATCTTTAGACATGTATATGTAGGTATCTCTATGTTAAAGCCATAACCTGAGACCTCATATCTTTGAGCCTTTATAACTTTTGTGTGCAATAATTTTTATTAGATGGTGTTATTAGGAGTTTAACTATACTTTGTAAGGTATTTTTGATGTGTTTTTTGCAACTTTTATGTTCAGCAAAACAGTTAATCAGAGCTCTGAAGTTGTGGTAATCATTCTAGCGTTAAAATCGCAATTGGGCACAAGCAATCACAATTAATTTCAACTTGTAATATGAGTGGTAAGCACGATGAGCCTTGCGGTAAACCCCTTATCGTCCACTTGTGATCTATCTCTAAATGTATATATAGGAATAGATATACAGGTATAGGTATATACAGATATATATAGAGAAATATATATTAACAATAAAAATGTACTTATCCTGTATGTGAAGAACATTAGAATGCTAAATATGTACAGTAAACATATATTAAAATATATATACATAAATACATTTGTACACACACACACATATATATACAGTACATACATGCTCATATTTAGAAATGTATATGTATGTATATATACAATATAGCCCTTTGCAATCAAACACCTTGTCATATACCATATACCGTTTTAACCCTTAGATTTTTTATTTTTTTATATTTATATGAATATTTTTTGTCAGACAGTGTTTATATGATTGCAACTGTATTTGTGAACTTTTATTTAACAATATATAAGTTTTGCGGTACTTTGCTTAATGTACCGCACAAAATATATATACATGGGAGCTGTAAGAAGTTCTAGCAGTTTTGGCTGTTAAGTTACAGCCAAGAGCTGGAGGTCATGAGCTCCAGGCATCTGCCTGCATATGGAACCTGGAACAGTGCCTGAGAGCATATATTGTATTGTGGAGGACTTAGTATGCAACAACACTGTTGAATCTCTGAACATGTACAGTGTTTGAACGAGGGTTCATGGGGCATATGTACTTATTTACATATGTACATACAATTTGCAACAATTTACTCTAATTTTTCTCTCCTTTAATTTGTTTCCAATGATCCATTTTACCTGCTGGAGTGTATTAAATGTTTACAAATAGTTCAATTACCTTTATATCAGCAATTGAAATGGCTGATTTTGACTGTTGTATCCCTACCTATACTGAAGGTTTCAATAGACTATAGAAAAGCTTTGTAAATATAGCCAGCAAAAGAAATTACTCTCCCAGTGGGGGTAGGAGAAATAAGCTATAAAATATGTTAATTTTTAATTGTTCCCTCTAAGTTTTGGGCTTTGGTATACAAATAGATAATATATAGAAGTATGTATGTGTAAAGGAAAAAAAGACAAAATAAAGAGATCTGATTTCCCTGCAAACTACACCAATTTTTTTTATTTTTTTTAAATAATTTTTATTGAGGTAAGCAAAAACAAGTACAGAGATTTTATAAAATCAAAGTAAGACATATGTGTGTACATAAAAGTGAATATATACCAACAAGATCAAATACAAGCAAGTAACCTGAACTTTACAGGCATGTAGGATAAACATTATTATTTGAATGGCATACCACAAATATGGCATAGATAAACATGTCTTCTGATACTTTGAGGTTCTATATGTAAAACATTATACCTCAGTTTCTATAATTTATTATATATATGTTAAACTGTTTAGCTTAAGGAATAGTGATTTTGTGCATATATGTGTGTTGAAGGTGCCTGCTAATGAAAAGTAATGAATATTAAGTGTCCAAGGAGAGGTGAGAAGGGGTTAAAACATTACCAGGGGTAAGATATCTCAAATAGTACGAGGTAGTCAGTTGCACTCAATGAGTGGGGGGTGAAAAGTTAGTTAGGCGATGAGCACACCTGCATGTGGATATGGGCAATAAGTAGGTAATTATTATGTTTAAGTGCTACTGTAAAACTGGAGAAGGGGTAAATCAGCAGGCAAGAGCTGCTCTAAGTTGGAAGGGGGGTTGGGGGAGGCGATTAAATAAGTAATGTGGTCTGTAATGAGGCATCTATTTAGGAGGAAGGGCTCAGATCGAATGAAATTCTAAGGTATGGTTGTGGGACAACCGGCTAGAGATGTTATTAAAGAGAATATTATGGTGTGGACAATGAGTTAAATTAAATAGGAAGCATATGAATATGTGGCCTTATAAGTGATAAAGATGAGGGGGGGGGGGGTGGATCAGATAGTAAGAAGAAGTTAGTTGATATTAAAACCTCAAGCTATGTGAGAAGAGTATACAATAGTTATCAGGAGTGCAACCCTCATGTTCGAGTAAACTAGGAATTAGGTATGATTCTAGAGAATTCTTAATAACCAGAATAAGGCATATGTGGCCAGTACTGCATATTGCATACTTAGGAATGAAAAAGTTACATCACCTCTTCTGTGAAGAGTTTATAGACATAGTATTGCAGTAGTAGATCACTAGAAGTAACATTAAGCTGTTAGGAAGCACCCGTGTTAATAACTAACCTATAAGCCATCTATGTGAGAAAACAGGTTAATCGATATAGTTAAAATTAGCTTATGATAGTGCAGACAAAGGAGAATGTGACCTAGGTAAATTAAAAGGAACTTAGCACCCACTATTTCAAACACAGTATACAATAGGTTATAAGATGAGCTAGTCAGCATTAAAGTAGGCAGATACCTTTCTAATGAAATACATGATCGCTCTTGGACCTTTAGAGAGTGATTATTTTGAATGGTTACAGACATAAAGTATGCACACTTTGAGTGGTATAGACATGAAATATGTGAATAAATATGTAGAACAACCAAGGATTTGCAAACATACGGATACACCAACACTCTCTTGTATGGCTGAAGCTTCTCTCAGGTCTATGAGTGAATAAAATGTATACTGGTGAGAATCTAATACTTTAGGGCAGTGTTTTTCAACCAGTGTGCCGTGGCACACTAGTGTGCCGGGGGAGATCCTCAGGTGTGCCACGGCAGACTGACAACAGTGTGACATATTTTTTAAACTTTGCTTGTTTTTTACTCCCAGTGCAGGGGTAGTTTGTAGGAGGCATGGCATAACAGCACAATACATACAGTATGTGTGTGTTTGTGTGTATGTATATATATATATGCTGTATTTGTCTACAATGTGTGATTTTTTTAAAAATTTTGGGAAGGTGGTGTGCCACAGGATTTTTTAATGTAAAAAAGTGTGCCACGGCAAAAAAAAGGTTAAAAATCACTGCTTTAGGGCACATTTACATAAACATGGATAACATGAGCTAGACAAATCTATCTGCTTAACTAAATAGGGTTAACCTGAGACAGCAAACTTTAAAAACTACTGCTGTTTAACTAATGTTGTAAGAGTAGTATTTGAATGTCCAGAATCATGAGTCCACATTCTTCAGGCCCTAAGGCCATCATCTGGGGTAATGATCATCTAGGAATTAATGGCTAGGTGAATTGGTATGCAAACCTAGTCTGTATAAGTCTCAATGTTGGGAAAAGAACAGTGACCTACTAAAGCCTGCGTGGCGTCAATCCGGACACCGCTCTAAGTCCATTAGGCAATCACCCTATTCCAGATATTAGGGTCAAGAAACAGTGCAAGGTGTCCTGGGTTAGGTTAAACTCAAAGTTCTATCGTGAGCTGCTAAGGTGTATATAAGACCCATGCCACCTAGGCCCGTTAGCATAATGTAGCTGAGCATTAGGGTCTCATAGAAAGAGCATTAACAGACATTGTTGAGGCATGTAATATAAGTTTCCAGATGTTGGTGTGCCTAATAAATCCTGGGGCCTCATCCTTAGTATTACAGGGTCTGTGGGATGTTCGAGTGGAAAGGCTTCCATTTCTACTGCCCTTTGCTCTCTTAGCACGTTCTCGCCCTCACCTCTCTGCATGCTGCTTGACTGCACTGTCTTTGGCTTCATCCAGGGTGAGTGCTGGGGCCCTGCAGCATCGCACCCGGTAAGCGGACCATCCATGTCGCCAGTAGTGCAAACCGTATCAGTGTGGGATTTCAGAATGGTAACGGGAGTATAATGTTGGTCCAGGCAGGAGGATAGATCTTGTAGAAGAAATACAGCTAACTCCATCTTGTTAGAAAACAGTATAGGTATATATAAGAGTCCACCACGTGGTTGTCCCATCCGGGTCAGATTTTGTAGACTGATTCTTAGTTCTTGGAGTCCCCAGAGCTTTAAAGAGGACATCTAGATGCTAATATACAACTGCCACCATGCAAAAAACATATAGAGTTGAAGAATAGTTGAAAGTTCATTGCTTAGCTCCAGAGCTCCATCAAGATGCGTCTTGCTATTACCATAGTTAGCTCCACCCCTATTTTAGATTACACTGTCCCTTTAAGGGGAATGGAATGAGATTGTTGGAGTTTTTATTTCTTTTTTTGTTATTCATTTATTTTTGATTCAGTAGAACATAACTGTTAAAGGGACAGTCAAGTCCAAAATAAACTTTCATGATTCAGAAAGGGCATGTAATTTTAAACAACTTTCCAATTTACTTTTATCACCAATTTTGCTTTGTTCTTTTGGTATTCTTAGTTGAAAGCTAAACCTAGAAGGTTCATATGCAAATTTCTTAGACCTTGCATTTTTCATTTTGACAGTTTTTCACCGCAAGAGGGCATTAGTTAATCTATTTCATATAGATAACATTAAGCTCATGCACGTGAAGTTACCCTGGAGTGAGGAAGAAGGAGACACAGAGGATACACTTGCTAAATAAAGGGATAAAAAAACTCTGGTAAACAATTTACTAGAGGTTTTTATCCCTTTATATAGCAAGTGTATTTCACTTAATTTTTGTATAGCCTGAGGAAAGAGCCCTTTTGGAGGCTGAGAAACGCGTTGCTTTGTTTTTAATAAATATATGCTTTTTGATACACTTGCTGCCTCTATTTTGGAGTTCTCTTTTTATTATCTTTTGGATATATACCGTGTGGCTGGTGAACGGATGCTGTCTACACCTAAGTACAGTCTACTGGGCGACTGAGAGGTCCCAGCTTGCTGTGATTGCACCTGCTGGTGTGCTGCTTTCTGTAAGTCTAACTAGTAATTACCAATTCTGTTTATCAAAACTGTACTGGGCTATGGATATCGTTTTTTGTCACTCACAGGAATAGGAATCTGGTTGTTGTTTGCTGGTTTCCATCTGAGTGTCTCCTATGTGGGTATACAGTGAGCTGGACCACTGCTAATTGATTCAGCCTACCTTACTCGCACCTTTAGGGTGCTCTACCTTTGTGAGTATGTCACTTCACATTGTTCTACTATTGTGCAGATGTTACTAGGCCACATTGGCGCCTCTGTGTGTCCTTCTTCCTAGATTTATCACCAAGGACTGACTAGCCTTTTGACAGATGCTGCCTTCCATTGGATGTTGGATTTAAAGGACTTTGTATTTTATTTTATATTATATATCATATATTTTATTTTTATTATGTGTATTTCTCTGTTTGTCTCACTTATTATTTGAGCTCTTGAGCTGTATTTTATGCATTAGATTATTTTTTTGGGCTTTAGTTATTTTTAGATTTGGATTTTAGGAAGCGCCCCCTATGGGATTGTTGTTATTGTTATTGCCCATGTTTTTCTTGCTACTCTGGAGTGAGCACTGATTGGCTCAAATGCAAGTCTGTCAAAAGAACTGAAATAAGGGGGCAGTCAGCAGAAGCTTAGATACAAGGTAATCACAGAGGTAAAACGTGTATTATTATAACTGTGTTGGTTATGCAAAACTGGAGAATGGGAAATAAAGGGATTAGCTATCTTTTTAAACAACAAACATTCTGGTGTTGACTGTCCCTTTAACCATCTTCTGCAAATAAGGGACTAATCAAAGAGTAGTCAAAGGTCTATAATTTATTATCAGGGTTCCTTGTTCATGTAATGTTGTGAAAACATTCACTGCGAGGAGGAAGCAACACACTGGGCCACAAGCACCATTCACATGAAGTTCATTTTTTTTCTTGGCTTGCTGCCTGGTGCCATCAGAGATAATTAAATACAGAGCCACGCTGGTCTGAGGTTCAGTCTCTGTGTCTTACAATAAAAGAATAAGAGGGATGTCTAAAGAGGATAGTTGGAAAGTTTTCTTTCTACCAGTGGGCATCTAAGAACTTCAGATAATGGCTAACATGCATGCTGGGAAATGAAGAACATTTTCACCTATTCTACTTTAGACCTAGCAGCAGTTCACATTGCTGTGATTTGCATGTAACTTTAATTCTAACACTGTTTTCTTTCATTAATGTTTTCAAAATGGTGACTGTCCCACTATAATTTATATATTTGTTTAAGATATTATTTTACTGTTATAATTTTCTTTTATTTCCAGAGATAAAGGGACAGATAAAGGCTGAGGGCCAATCAGGAGAATTTTGTTAAATTATTTTATTTTTATTTTTCCATTTAAGCCCTGCAAAGAATTAATTTGCGCAAAGGATATATTCAAAAGAGCTCTGATGAAGTGCCGTTTGAGGCAGGAAATGCGTCAGCTGTGGTAAAATCTGTGTTGCTGTGCCCTTGTGATTTTTACACATATATCTAATAAAATGGACGTTTTTAACCTAACTCCTATCTTTTCCTGTTTTCAAGCTAATTGGAGTCCTATATGCTGTACCTCTTGTGAATATATATTTTTGCGCCAATAGTGGGCGTGTGGGAGATCCCCATACAACATTGGATCTTAAGCCTGATACCTGAAGCATTTACGGGTCACAGACCTTACTTATTGCCGTAGGTGAGTGCTGGCTGGATGATCGGATTGGAAGACATCAGCTAAAACACGGTATGTTAACATACACTTTATGCAGGGGGATTGGAATCACTGTAAAGGTGTTAAGTTCATAGTACTCACTCGCAACTAATTGTGGGATATGGAACAGTGCTAGAACTACTCACTTAGTACTGAATTGTAGAAGTACTGAATAGACAACATATAACAAGCATTTTTTGACAGCAACAACAGTCTTTTTCTTTGGTTGTATTCGAAAGAATTTATTTGCGTAGCTGAAGCTGCTCACATAGGCAATGCACTTCTTCTCCTAGAGACACAGACTGGGACCCAATCAGGAGAAGCATACGTATGTATCAACCAATAAATGACTGCTGCTGAGGAACAGTACGTGAGGAGCAAGGTGCTTGACATCAAAAACATGTTTATTAATTTGCAGTTAACACGTAATCAAAATGGAACACTTGTTTAAAAATAAAATGCATTTTAGTTTAAATCTAGAATGTTCCATTAACAATGCTGTAGTTTGTCTTATTGGGATATGAAGTAGTTTAAAAAATGTAACCAGAGCAGGGCAAAATTCTTTCATTTAGACTGTGAAGTTTACTCACCCCCAAAAATTAACACTAAGTGAAACCTCAGCAAAATTAAACCTAACTATAATGTTCCTCACTGCAAACCCATATATCTAGCTATATATATTGTGTCACTCTCTCAAGGATAATATGGAGATTGTAGTGGAGGGTTATATGTGACTAACCACTATGCAGCATAAATGAGGGTCAGGCATCTGTATTTGGAGTTAAAGTCAGCAGTATAATATATTAATGTGGGCTAAGTTATGATAGGAATAGTAGTAGTAGTAGACTCATTAACAACAATAGGAAACACAGGCCATAGTTGGTAGCATGGGTCATGCTTGGGCAGGCTTTATTTACTACAATAAATTACATCGCAAAGTCAAGTCTATTTCTCCTCCCTTGTGTCAACTCACAGAAAGCTGTATTCAACCCGTATGCACCTCATCTCACTACCAAATTTACTGCTCAGATTATTGCTGATCACTTAAAATAAAATTGGCACACTAAGAAAAGACATCTCTTCCTCAGACCCCTAAAACCTAGCCTTTCTACCCACCCCTTCTTTTAACAAAACTCTCTGCTACTTTTTACTGTAACAGAGGAAGAATTCTTCATACTTCTCCTATCTTCTGTTCATCTCACAACCTGTCCAATTGGCCCTATTTCTTCACAACTTCTTCCCTCTCTTCTCTGATTCTTTAACTCCTACTCTAACACATCTCTTTAATCAGTCACCACTGATGTATTTTCTGATACCTTCAAGCATGAGCCAATCACACCAATTATAAAAAAGCCCTCACTTGACCCCCTCCACCCGTTCTAACTATTTACTGGTCTTCTCCCTTTGCCTCCAAATGATTGAAACCACTAGTCTATAATTTCCTAACTCAATTTTTCCCAATTTAGTCCTTACTTGATTCCCTACAATCTGCTCACCTGATATATCTACCTCTTTAATCAACCACATTTTTAACTATCTCTCTGCAATTTCCTCTTTGATGTCTTCACACTAGCTTCATCTTAATCTGTCTAAAACAGAGCTGCATCTTAATTCTCTCTCTCTGAGACATCCAACACCTGACATTTCTCTAACAGTTGGAGGCTCTATTCTTAACACCTCACAGCAGGCCCACTGTCTTTGTGTCAGACTTGGCTGTGAATTCACATTTACTTCATATATACAAGCTTTTACCAAATGCTGCTGTACACACCTACTGTATGCAACATTTTCAGAATTTTACCCTTCCTTACTCAAGAAGCTATAAAAATACCAAATAATTCCCTAATTTTGTCCTGCATTGACTACTGCAATCTACTTCTAAATGGCCTTCCTAAACACTGTCTCTCCCAATTTCAATCTATCATCGACGCATCAGCTAGGCACAACATTAAGCCAAACATACGGGATATTAAGCTAAAACCGGCACAAAATTTTTGGCGCACTTTTAAAAAAATACCATTGGCCAGTTAGGTTAACAAAAGGCCAGCAGTAGATAGAGCCGATACCAGTCTTGAGAAAGGTCTTTATAGACCGAAACGCGTAGAAAACTGGAATAACGGCTCAGGAGCACTAGGTAAGCCAAAAACTTATCATCCATATTGTTAGAGGCATTATTGCACTATGTCCTTTTCTGTTTTTTCCTTAAGTAACTGAGGGATTATTTACACATCGCAAATCATATTTTGAAATCCATCACAATTGGAAGCGAACCACTATCAGTGATACAACACTATTTCCATTATTAGTTTTATAACCACCTTTTTTTTGGATCACAGTTTTCATATTATATTTTTATATTTTTTTGGTGTACACCTTGCTTTTTGACACATTTTTTGAGGATTTTATATCTTGTATTTTTTAATTTTATTCATTTTTCACCACCCACACATTGTGTATTTTGTGACTATTATTCGTTTAGGACATGGATTATAACGCATAATTTGGACACTATATTTAATCAGGATTGCATATTGGATCAAATTTGGAGTTTTTTTCTTGGGACATTACACGCACATATAATATTTGATATTTGATTTTTCTTTTTCTGTTTGAACTTGTTTATTTATTATACACTACTATATTGGTATATAATCTTTTAGGACCATTTAAACACTGCTTTATTATTTTTGCCATCATTTTATGAACACTATTCACACATTGGGATCAGCACGCATGCAATAGATTAATATCTTTGCTATTCCAATTGTTATTGCAACCACAGCCTATCTGTACCACTTTTAACAATGCTAAACCACTGTTAAATTATGTCATTACTATTCTAAAGATATATAACAGGAATTTTAATGTAATTTTATTGATATTGTACTGTAATTTAATGCTATTGTGTATTGTATACTTACAACTAATTGTGTTTTTCATTGTAATTTCTTGTTGATTTTTTAATCTGATTTTAAGAGTTGTAATTAAATAATAATTTTAACCCTTACATCATCTATTATTGTATTCTCACACGTTGATATATAGCGTGGACACCACCTTAAGCAACACAAACCTAATAGGGAGTGTAGCGCTTTTCTTTTGGCACATTTTTTCCTTATCTCTTTGAGATCTGGTTGGGAGATCTCGCCTAAATTAAGATAAGTTTGTGTGGTATAACCCTTTTGTCGCATTCTGATACAATTTTTCTGAATTATCCACCTAATCCTGAGCCGTGCCCTCTGACCTATGTCTCTCCACTCCTATTATCTCTATGTCCCTCTCTTGCCTTCAAGACTTCTCACTCTCTGCTCCTGCCCTCTGGAACTCTCTACCCACTCCATCAGACTGTTCCTAACCTTGTATAGCTTCAGACACTCTTTGAAAACTCTCCTATTCAGAGAAGCTTTCGATCTCTCCTTTGCTTTTCATCCTACCAAAAATAAATCTTGAAATGCCTTGACTTACTGCTGCAACTACAATCCATGTGACAAGCTACCCAAACCTCATGTATCCCTCAGCTAGTAGACTCTAAGCTCTTTGAGTCAGGGCTCTCCTCCTCCTGTATTAGTTTGGTTTAGTCTATGTTTTATTTCTTTTGTCATTGTACACCCCAATCTCAGTACCCAGGGCTATGGAATTAAGACGTGCGATAAAAATAAATAATAATAATTAGAACATTGGATAAAATCAATACATTAACAAAATGCACGAGTGAGACCTATACCTGATAGTTTCTCACAATTTAGAATTATTCCTATTTGGAAGCATTCCTCGTCCTATACAAATAATTGTCTTACTGCTAATCTTCATGTTCAATGCTACCAATACTTTATAAATAGTCGTATTATAAACTACTAGTACTCCTATTATTATTATTATTTCTACTTGTAAATGTCACACTAAGGGGCCAGTTTATCAATGTGCAGACATGATCCGCTATATATATTCCATGCCTCATCGATAAATGCAATCGTGATGATTGCTGTCCGCCACTTCAGAGGTGGCAGATGAGTTAAGGAGCAGCGGTCTTAAGACCGCTGCTTCTTAACTTATGTTTCCGGCGAGTCTGAAGGCTCGCGCAGAAACTGCTGCATTTGCAGAATAATACACAGGTCTCTAAGGCTACCAAAACATGTATTAAAGAAAAAAGATTTTCTAGTATTAGGTTTACTAGAAATAACTACTGCGCTGCTCCAACAGGCAGCTTAATATATGTAATACCTTACTGAAATGGCAAATATATATATATACTGAAAAGAGCAAATATATCATATCCAGCTGAATGGCAAACAAAGATAAATATTTAATACAATAAAAACATTTCATAAAAACTTTTCACATATACATACAATTAGATAAGAAGTTAAAAAGTTCATAGTGTCATAAGTGAAATGGTTCATTCACATAGAAAGCTTCAGAGGTTTAGTTTGCAGAAAGCAGGTCGGTCAAAAGCATAAGAAGCCCAGATAGGAACACAATCGTTTTGCTGTTGGTATAAGTAGACAGAGAAAACTCCTTTTACAGGAAGAATAAAGTTCGGTAATATAAGGTGTATTCCTTACTTACACTGGTAATAGGTTGCTGATCCTCAGATATCCCGGACCTTCCTTGCGTGTCTTTGTGCAAATCACAGGAAAATATTTATTCTTCACGTCTGCCCATCTGACTCAGTCTTCCTCCTTCACGTGGCTATGCAGCGTAGCAAACAGTGTGGCCACGTGAAGGAGGAGGACTACAACTTAGTTTGACAGTCTTGGATATCTTAGGATCAGCACCTTATATTACCAAACTTAATTCTTCCTGTAGAAGGAGTTTTCTCAGTCTGCTTATACCAACAACAAAACGATTGTGCTCCTTCTTATGCTTTTGATCTACCTGCTTTCTGCAATCTAAACCTCTGAAGCTTTCTATGCGAATTAACCATTTCGCTTATGACACTATGAACTTTTTAACTTCTTATCTTATTGTATGTATATGTGAAATGTTTTTGTGAAATGTTTTTATGTGATTTTACATTGTATTAAACATTTATCTTTCTTTCATGTAATTAGCAAGAGTCCATGAGCTAGTGACGTATGGGATATACATTCCTACCAGGAGGGGCAAAGTTTCCCAAACCTTAAAATGCCTATAAATACACCCCTCACCACACCCACAATTCAGTTTTACAAACTTTGCCTCCTATGGAGGTGGTGAAGTAAGTTTGTGCTAGATTCTACGTTGATATGCGCTCCGCAGCAAGTTGGGGCCCGGTTTTCCTCTCAGCGTGCAGTGAATGTCAGAGGGATGTGGGGAGAGTATTGCCTATTTGAATTCAATGATCTCCTTCTACGGGGTCTATTTCATAGGTTCTCTGTTATCGGTCGTGGAGATTCATCTCTTACCTCCCTTTTCAGATCGACGATATACTCTTATATATATACCATTACCTCTGCTGATTTTCGTTTCAGTACTGGTTTGGCTTTCTACAAACATGTAGATGAGTGTCCTGGGGTAAGTAAGTCTTATTTTCTGTGACACTCTAAAGCTATGGTTGGGCACTTTTTTATAAAGTTCTAAATATATGTATTCAAACATTTATTTGCCTTGACTCAGGATGTTCAACATTCCTTTTTTTCAGACAGTCAGTTTCATATTTGGGATAATGCATTTGAATCAATCATTTTTTCTTCCTTAAAAAATATTTGACTTTTTCCCTGTGGGCTGTTAGGCTCGCGGGGGCTGAAAATGCTTCATTTTATTGCGTCATTCTTGGCGCGGACTTTTTTGGCGCAAAAAATCTTTTCTGTTTCCGGCGTCATACGTGTCGCCGGAAGTTGCGTCATTTTTTTGACGTTTTTTTGCGCCAAAAATGTCGGCGTTCCGGATGTGGCGTCATTTTTGGCGCCAAAAGCATTTAGGCGCCAAATAATGTGGGCGTCTTATTTGGCGCTAAAAAAATATGGGCGTCGCTTTTGTCTCCACATTATTTAAGTCTCATTATTTATTGCTTCTGGTTGCTAGAAGCTTGTTCACTGGCATTTTTTCCCATTCCTGAAACTGTCATTTAAGGAATTTGATCAATTTTGCTTTATATGTTGTTTTTTCTATTACATATTGCAAGATGTTCCACGTTGCAACTGAGTCAGAAGATACTTCAGGAAAATCACTGCCCGGTGCTGGAGCTACCAAGCTAAGTGTATCTGCTATAATTTTTTGGTATCTGTTTCTCCAGCTGTTGTTTGTATTGCATGTCATGACAAACTTATTAATGCAGATAAAATTTCCTTTAGTACTGTTACATTACCTGTTGCTGTTCCGTCAACATCTAATTTTCAGAGTGTTCCTGATAAACATAAGAGATTTTTTTTTTTTTTTAAATCCATTAAGAAGGCTATGTCTGTTATTTCTCCTTCTAGTTTACATAAAAGTCTTTTAAAACTTCTCTTTTTTCAGATGAATTTTTAAATGAACATCATCATTCTGATACTGATAATGGTTCTTCTGGTTCAGAGGTTTCTGTCTCAGAGGTTGATGCTAATAAATCTTTGTATTTGTTCAAGATGGAATTTATTCGTTCTTTATTTAAAGAAGTATTAATTGCATTAGAAATAGAGGATTCTGGTCCTCTTGATACTAAATCTAAACATTTAAATAAGGTTTTTAAATCTCCTGTAGTTATTCCAGAAGTGTTTAATCTCCCTGATGCTATTTCTGAAGTAATTTCCAGGGAATGGAATAATTTGGGTAATTCTTTTACTCCTTCTAAACGTTTAAGCAATTATATCCTGTGTCATCTGACAGATTAGAGTTTTTTGGGACAAAATCCCTAAGGTTTTGGGGCTGTCTCTACTCCTGCTAAATGTACTACTATTCCTACGGCAGATAGTACTTCATTTAAGGATCCTTTAGATAGGAAAATTGTATCCTTTCTAAGAAAAGCTTACTTATGTTCAGGTAATCTTCTTAGACCTGCTATATTTTTAGCGGATGTTGCTGCAGCTTCAACTTTTTGGTTAGAAGCTTTAGCGCAACAAGTAACAGATCATAATTTTATAGCATTATTATTATTCTATAACATGCTAATACTTTTATTGGTGATACCATCTTTTGATATCATTAGAGTTGATGTCAGGTATATGTCTCTAGCTATTTTAGCTAGAAAAGCTTTATGGATTAAACTTGGAATGCTGATATGTCTTCTAAGTCAACTTTGCTTTCCCTTTCTTTCCAGGGTAATAAATTATTATCTCAACTGTTTCTGGAAGGAAGGGAACTTTTTTACCAAAGGATAAAAAATCTAAGGTAAATTTAGGTCTAATAATCATTTTCGTTCCTTTCCTCACAACAAGGAACAAAAGCCTGATCCTTCATCCTCAGGAGCGGTATCAGTTTGGAAACTATTTCCAGTTTGGAATATATCCAAGCCTTATAGAAACCTATAGCCAGCTCCTAAGTACCCATGAAGGTGCGGCCCTTATTCCAGCTCAGCTGGTATGGGGCAGATTACGTTTTCTTCAAAGAAATTTGGATCTATTCCGTTCTCAATCTCTGGTTTCAGAACATTGTTTCAGAAAGGTACAGAATTGGCTTCAAGTTAAGGCCTCCTGCTAAGAGATTTTTTTCTTTCCCGTGTCCCAGTTAACACAGCAAAGGCTCAGCATTTCTGAAATGTGTTTCAGATCTAGAGTTGACTGGAGTAATTATGCCAGTTCCAGTTCTGGAACAGGGGCTGGGGTTTTATTTTATCTCTTCATTGTACCAAAGAAGGTCAATTCCTTCAGACCAGTTCCGGATCTATCAATATTGAATCGTTATGTAAGGATACCAACATTCAAGATGGTTACTGTAGGACTATCCTGCCTTTTGTTTAGCAAGGGCATTATATGTCTACAATAGATTTACAGGATGTGTATCTGCATATTCCGATTCATCCAGATCACTTTTAGTGTCTGAGATTCTCTTTTTAGACAAGCATTACCAGTTTTGTGGCTCTACCGTTTGGCCTAGCCTCAGTTCCAAGAATTTTTTTCAAAGGTTCTCGGTGCCCTTCTTTCTGTAATCAGAGAACAGGGTTTTGGTATTTCCTTATTTGGACGATATCTTGGTACTTGCTCAGTCTTCTCATTTTCGAAGAATCTCATACGAATCGACTTGTGTTGTTTCTTCAAGTTCATGGTTGGAGGATCAATTTACCAATCAGTTCATTGATTCCTCAGACAAGGGTAACCTTTTTAGGTTTCTAGATAGATTCAGTGTCTATGACTCTGTCCTTGTCAGACAAGAGAAGTTTAACATTGATATCAGCTTGTCAAAACCTTCAGTCACAATCATTCCCTTTGGTAGCCTTATGCATGGAAATTTTAGGTCTTAGGACTGCCGCATCAGATGCGATCTCCTTTGCTCGTTTTCACATGCGACCTCTTCAGCTCTGTATGCTGAACCAATGGTGCAGGGATTACTCAAAGATATCTCAATTAATATCTTTAAACCGATTATACGACACTCTCTGACATGGTGGACAGATCACCATCGTTTAGTTCAGGGGGCTTCTTTGTTCTTCCGACCTGGACTATTATCTCAACAGATGCAAGTCTTACAGGTTGGGGAGCTGTGTGGGGGTATCTGACGGCACAAGGGGTTTGGGAATCTCAGGAGGTGAGATTTCCGATCAATATTTTGGAACTCCGTGCAATTTTCAGAGCTCTTCAGTCTTGGCCTCTTCTGAAGAGAGAGTTGTTCATTTGTTTTCAGATAGACAATGTCACAACTGTGGCATACATCAATCATCAAGGAGGGACTTACAGTCCTCTGGCTATGAAAGAAGTATCTCGAATTTGGTTTGGGCGGAATCCAGCTCCTGTCTAATCTCTGCGGTTCATATCCCAGGTATGGACAATTGGAAAGCGGATTATCTCAGTCGCCAAACGTTGCACCTGGGCGAATGGTCTCTTCACCCAGAGGTATTTCCTCAGATTGTTCAAATGTGGGAACTCCCAGAAATAGATCTGATGGCTTCTCATCTAAACAAGAGACTTCCCTGGTATCTGTCCGGATCCCGGGATCCTCGGGCGGAGGCAGTGGATGCATTATCTCTTCCTTACAAATGTCATCCTGCCTATATCTTTCCGCCTCTAGTTCTTCTTCCAAGGGTATTCTCCAATATTCTAAAGGAATGCTCGTTTGTCCTGCTGGTAGCTCCAGCATGGCCTCACAGGTTTTGGTATGCGGATCTTGTCCGGATGGCCTCTTGCCAGCTGTGGACTCTTCCGTTAAGACCAGTCTTTATGTCTCAAGGTTCTTTTTTCCATCAGGATCTCAAAACCTTAATTTTAAGGTATGGAGTTTGAACGCTTGATTCTTGGTCAAAGAGGTTTCTCTGACTCTGTGATTGATACTATGTGACAGGCTCGTAAATCTGTATCTAGAGAGATATATTATAGAGTCTTGAAGACTTATATTTCTTAGTGTCTTTCTCATCTTTTTTCTTGGCATTCTTTTTGAATACCGAGAATTTTACAGTTTCTTCAGGATGGTTTAGATAAAGGTTTGTCCGCAAGTTCCTTGAAAGACAAATCTCTGCTCTTTCTGTTCTTTTTCACAGAAGGATTGCTAATCTTCCTGATATTCATTGTTTTGTACAACCTTTGGTTCGTATAAAACCTGTCATTAAGTCAATTTCTCCTCCTTGGAGTTTGAGTTTGGTTCTGGGGGCTCTTCAAGCTCCTCCTTTTGAACCCATGCATTCTTTGGTCGTTATATTACTTTCTTGGAAAGTTTTGTTTCTTTTGGCCATCTCTTCGCCAGAAGAGTCTCTGAATTATCTACTCTTTTTTGTGAGTCTCCTTTTCTGATTTTGCATCAGGATAAGGCGGTGCTGTGAACTTCTTTTGAATTTTTTACCTAAGGTTGTGAATTCTAACAACATTAGTAGAGAAATTGTGGTTCCTTCATTATGTCCTAATCCTATGAATTCTAAGGAGAAATCATTGCATTCTTTGGATGCTGTTAGAGCTTTGTAATATTATGTTGAAGCTACTAAGTCTTTCCGAAAGACTTCTAGTCTATTTGTCATCTTTTCCGGTTCTAGAAAAGGCCAGAAAGCTTCTGCCATTTCTTTGGCATCTTGGTTGAAATCTTTATTTCATCATGCCTATATTGAGTCGGGTAACACTCCGCCTCAAAGGATTACAGCTCATTCTACTAGGTCAGTTTCTACTTCCTGGGCGTTTAGGAATGAAGCTTCGGTTGATCAGATTTGCAAAGCAGCAACTTGGTCCTCTTTGCATACTTTTACTAAATTCTACCATTTTGATGTGTTTTCTTCTTCTGAAGCAGTTTTTGGTAGAAACGTACTTCAGGCAGTGGTTTCAGTTTGAATCTTCTGCTTATGTTTTTTCATTAAAATTTTATTCTGGGTGTGGATTATTTTCAGCAGGAATTGGCTGTCTTTATTTTATCCCTCCCTCTCTAGTGACTCTTGCGTGGAAAGATCCACATCTTGGGTAATCATTATCCCATACGTCACTAGCTCATGGACTCTTGCTAATTACATGAAAGAAAACATAATTTATGTAAGAACTTACCTGATAAATTCATTTCTTTCATATTAGCAAGAGTCCATGAGGCCCGCCCTTTTTTGTGGTGGTTTTGATTTTTTTGTATAAAGCACAATTATTCCAATTCCTTATTTTATATGCTTTCACACTTTTTTCTTATCACCCCACTTCTTGGCTATTCGTTAAACTGAATTGTGGGTGTGGTGAGGGGTGTATTTATAGGCATTTTAAGGTTTGGGAAACTTTGCCCCTCCTGGTAGGAATGTATATCCCATACGTCACTAGCTCATGGACTCTTGCTAATATGAAAGAAATGAATTTATCAGGTAAGTTCTTACATAAATTATGTTTTTTTGCCATTCAGCTGGATATTATATATTTGCTCTTTGTCGTGTGCTCTTTGTTGTGCTATTTCATTTTGCCATTTCAGTAAGGTACTACATATATTAACAAGGAGGAACAGCCGCACAGCAAGAGGCATTAGAGAGAAGGGCTGATAAAATAAAAAACTTTTATTGAAACAAGTTAAAACAGAGGTACGTGGCAGGCAAACATCCTAACTAGTTTCGTGCTCTCAGGAGCACTTAATCATAGGATACGTTTGCTAGGTGCAATCCCACTATTTTTATATGTAAATCCATTACGTTTACAATATGAGAAGAGAATTGCTGAATTAAATATGTTATACATAATATTAATGTTAGCATTGCAAAAATTAGCATAACTACCTTTCTTAATCCAATTTTTAGACCTAATCATTAGTACATGATATGTATAAGTACAAAGGAAATTCTTAAAATATAAATGCACTATGGAACATACATAAATACTGTAAGTACATTCAAAGTGGTAACAACAATGGAAATAGTCTAATCAAGTGTATACTTTAATACCCCCAGAGAAATAAAGATATCAGAAAAAAAAAAAAAAAAAAAAAATATATATATATATATATATATATATATACATACAAAAATGCTAAAACCAATCGGAGTTAAACTTAAAGTGGAGGCTATTTATTTAAAATATAGTTAACTGTTTATTTATTTATTTAGTTATTGCCCTGGAGGTACCTAGCACTGTTTATGCTGTGTCATAAAGGTTTAAATATCCAAAGAACAAGCCATACCCAGAAATGATCATTTTTTTAAAGTTAGGAAACAAATACAGAGAATAAACATCTTACATTAAGGCAAAATGTAAAATAATGACTCTAAGGAAAAAACAGGCCCCTCATTCAATGAAATAGCTCATATGTCACTCACGATTTAAACCTAAAGGTGAGATAGTCTTTAATCTGTATATCCAATACAGTTCTTGTTTTAACAACAACTTATGTCTATCACCACCTCTAGCTGGAGACATCACTCTATCGATAACCTGTACCTTCATATTGAAAACATTGCTTATTGAAAACATTGCTCATGTGCGTTAAATTAAATCTGCTATAGCAGATTCCTTGACATATTCCTTTGTATCCCTGATATGTTCTCTGACCCTAGATCTCAATTCCCTTGTAGTTTGTCCTGTGTACTGAAGAGAACAGATTTTACACTCAAGGAGATAAACCACGTATGTGGTCCTACAATTGGCATAGAATTTACTAGCAAATTCCTCATCTGTTACAGTGCTTTTAAAACCATTACCTATGTGAAGTACTCCACACATACTATATGGGCCTAACCCACATCTATAGCTACCTATCTTCCTAATCCATTCACTCCTGTGCGCACTCTCTGTATAAACTAGACTAGGAGACAACCTGGTGGATAACGTAGATTTTTTTTTGGGAAGAAATATACACCTTTCTATTAGTGGATTTAAAACAACATCACCATTTAGCATATTCAAAATGTTCCTCAGAATAGAGCACACCTGAAAAACTGATTGGAATATTCAGAGGAAAAGATCACACTTTCCTGTGTTATCGCCTCCTTCCTTCTCTGACCTAGAATTAAGTCTGATTGTGTCATGTTCTTCACCTCTTCAAAAGTACATGTTAACTGACATTCATCATATCCCCTGACTTTTAGACATTCTATGAGTGCTTTAGCCTGTTTCTCAAAGAGTTTGCTAGAATTAGTGTTCCTATGTAAGCGCATAAGCTGACCTCTTGGAATGGACCGTACCAAATGTGGAGGATGACCGTGCATGCAAAATAGTATTCCCAGCTGTCGGCTTACGAAATGTGTCACTAATTACGATACCCTTATCAACATCTCCTCTCAGGACCAAATCAAGATAATTCACTGTTGCAGCCTGTGTTTCACCAACAAATTTTAGATTTAAAACATTGCAGTTCAGGTATTCAAGAAAACTAATAAAATTAAATGGTTCTTTAACAACAAAAATCAGATCATCTAGACAGAGTAGTACCCTCAGCCTAGACACTCGAATTCAGCTTGCAAACCGCAAAGTTGTGGAAGTCGGAATCCGATCCGGACCTGAGTTCCAGAAGTAAACTAGGAAAGTCCGGGGCCTTCAAACATCACTGAGGCCATAATACCGGCCACGACTAAGATACACAGTGAGCAATTACCCCCAATTAATCAACAGGACCTGCTGCAATCAATGTAAAAGGAAAGCAGGGAAAAAATGGGATTTGGCGCGAACCGCCATTTTCAAGGTACGCATTTAAGCATTCTCTGACATCTTAACACACAAATACTTTCTGGACATCTGGGACATTATAAGAGACTAGTTGGGGGTATGTAAGACATTACATTCAGCTGCAAACAAGCAAAGAGAGAGACCTGAAAACGCCTCACAAGTCTGCAGCATACCACATCCAATATTACTTGCTCACAGACTGCACTAATTTTAGAGCTGAACATTTAACTTGGGCCCTAGCTTTAACGCAATATCTCTCCTAGTAGAGGGGGGGAAAAAAGAGTCATCGGAAGCTAGCCTGCAACCTGGAGCAGTCTGGAACTGTCTTTGCCTGCCTTCACCAGTGAAACTACACTGTTATTTACTTGTGAAAAAATAGCACTCCCTCCTCACCCCTTTCCTGCCAGTTAGCCTGCTGGTGGGTCATATCCAAAATCCCCTGCCCGTGATGGTCCTGTGAGGACAGATTCCCCAGGGGAGGTGAGTGCTAACTGAAAAATAACTGAACCCAGAAAATAGAGACTTTCTATACTTTTACCTGGATAATCTACATCACATAAATGGACTCTAGATAGGGTGATTTAATACTTATAAGGGCTGATTCCACCCGCTGCTCTCTCACCCTCTAGCCCGCGGCAACTGAGGCGACAGGGAAAACAAGAGAGGTGATTACTGCAGGCCCTAACTCATCTCACCCTATCAGGAAAGATTGTCTTTTATATGCCAAGCTCCCTCTACTCTCAAGCACTAATGGACATAATTAATGATTAAATGATCTAGATGAAGATTACTTCGGGCATGTCTGTGTAAAGTCACGGGGCAGAGTGGCTCTGTGAAAGATTAAGGCTCCCAGGGCTGCTACGTAGCTATCAGAGCGATAGGTTCTCAAAAGCGCGGAAACCTCAGCACCAACCAACACTCCCTGCTTTGGGAAGATACATCTAGAAGATGAAAAGCCGCACGCAATCGGTTAAAGAGTGCCTTTCCAAGTCACAACAGAAAAAGAAACAGGCTATGCTAGACCTCTCTCAACGGATGGAACAAGAAGAAGACACGGAGGATCCCCCCATTGTCTCCCAGAAATCAACCTCCTCTAATGAGGCCCTCTTAAAGCAGATAAAACAAATGTTTCATGAAGAAATGAGAGCGGCCCTTTCAGAATTAACACAAGAAATTGCTGACATTGGTGAGAGAACTTCAGCAATTGAAGATAAAGTCGATGACTTAGTAGAGGAGATCCCAGAGTTACAAGCAACAGTGAGCGCACAACAAGCGCAAATACAAAAACTAGAGGACCACCTGGAAGATCTGGAAAACCGATCTCGGAGATCGAACATTCGCATACGCAACTTACCTGAAAAATATAATAACCTTCAAGACGTTATTACACAAATCTTCCAACAAATATTACCAGAGGAAGATGCATCTTTCCTTCTTATGGACAGAGTTCACCGAGCCTTAGTTAAGCCTCCAACACCAGGGGCCCACAGAGATGTGATAACAAAACTTCACTATTACCATATTAAGGACAGAATTATGCAAGCAGTGCGGGGAGTTCCAGAGATCACTTATGAGGACCATAAAATTCAAATATTTGCGGATCTCTCCCCTATCACTCTGAAGAAGAGAAGAGAATTCAAGCCGATAGTAGCAGCCCTGGCTAACGCCCAAATTAAATACAGATGGGGATTCCCCTTCAAGTTGTCATTTACAGTAGACAAAACAACATACTCTTGTGCTACAATTGATGAGGGACACTCGATCCTAAACAAGCTCCATATCGAGAAATCATCACAGTCACCATCACAGTCTCCCAAGCCACAAAGGAAAGCTTTGAGTCGCACCTGGACACCGGTGCTTAAAAATGGGAAGGCTAAGAAGAGAAATCAAGAACCGGAGAGCCCGACCTGACTTGCAGAAATAACTCCCAAGCTACGACTGTAATTCTGCACGTTCCCTAAAGGGAAGTATCACCACTAAGGGGGGCTTAAATTCTGAGAACAAGCCCGAAAGAAATGAAATGACTCTTGACCTGGACTTAATGTTTCTAAATAGTTAGATTAATGTTATAAGTCCAGAGCCATAGGGCTCACCCTTATCCAGAGTCTAAGTTGTTTTGGTTATATAACCGAGGTAATAGGCATTCAATATGCCAATAATGTATGCCCGAAGTTTCTTTTGTTATATTATTTATGTTTGCTAGTTTCTTTACTTTACTTGTTATTGTTATTGCTATGTCATATTACATTCCTGGATCAAAGATCCAAGTTCGGACCGAACAAGGTCAGTTGTTCATTGATTTGTTATTGCTCAGACTAACCGTTACATATTTTCTCATCTTAGCATGTCATGTATTACATAGAGGTATGTTACAGCAGCTATGTGTTCCACGAGACAGACTTGACAGCTCTGCTTTCATACAGGGAGGGGGTCCCGGCCAGCCAACGAGTGGTAAGCTTCTTTACCTGTGTTTCAGGAGTCTTCTTTATTTTTCTTTACTCACTCTCTTACTGTACACGTAGGTAGGGAATGTCTTTAAATATAGTCACACATAATGTTCGAGGGTTACACTCCCACATCAAGAGACGAAAAGCCTTAGACACATATAAATCTATGAAAGCCCACATCATCCTATTGCAGGAAACCCATTTTACAAAAATAAAAACCCCTAAAAATTGGGATAGAAATTACCCCACACAATTTCATGCCACCTGCCAATCCAAGAAATGCGGTGTTTCCATTCTGGTCCATTCAGAGCTAAATTTTAAGGAGGACGAGGTAATTATTGACAAGGCTGGGAGATACATTATAGTTAAGGGCAGGATACACGACACACATGTTATATTGGGAAATATATATGCCCCTAATGAATCTCAGGCCCCATTTTTGTCTAAGTTAGGAATGATGCTAACCACATGGAAAAAATCTCGCTTAATCATAGGGGGAGACTTCAATTTAGTAGCCAATGTTGAACTAGACAAGTCAGCGATCCCACGCACACCTCCATCTCAAAGTTCCAAAAAGCTTCTGTTTGATTTTATTCTAGACCACAACCTTGTAGATAGCTGGAGATATATAAACCCAAAAACAAGAGATTATTCATTCTACTCCACCTCACACAATGTTTACTCAAGAATAGACTATATTCTGGTTAGCCAAACTATGTCCCCCTTGATATTAGCCTCAGATATTATACCAACCACATGGTCGGATCACAACGTGGTACTAACAAAATTAAGTGGCTTAATTGACCCTCATAGGGGCAGAAGCTGGACTATAAACCCAACTTTGCTCAGAGATAAATTATTTACGCAAAATTTGCAGACAGAAATTTCTCACTTTTTAACACTTAATCAAAACTCAGTATCTAACCCCTTGTATATTTGGGGAGCTTTAAAAGCCTTCGCCAGGGGAATTCTAATAAAAGAATCTAACAAACAGAATAAAGCGTATTTGACTCAACTAGAAAGTACTAGAAGCGAGATTAAACACCTACAATCACAGCACCAGCTATCACTAGATGACAAAACATTAAAGCTACTGAGAGACAAAGAAAATGCTCTGGATCAGCTGTTGACAAAGGAGGCTACCAGGTCCCTAAAACTGATTGATACTCAATACTTCATTCAAGCCAACAAACCTGATAAACTGTTAGCATTTAAATTAAAAGAAATGACTAAGACATCCACAGTACCACAAATTCAAATGACAAATGGGCAGATCTCAAACCATCCACAGATCATTGCTGACACTTTTGCCCAGTACTACCAGAAACTTTATGCCCTGCCCCTACCCAAAAATCCTATCACACTAGATAGGGATACAAATGCATTCCTACAGGATTGTAGCTTACCCAAAATAGCAACAGAAGACCTAGATAAGCTAAATTCGCCAATAACCATCCATGAAGTGAATTTAGCAATACGAAATTTAAAGATGGGTAAGGCGCCAGGCCCCGATGGGTACTCAGGTGTTTTCTATAAAACGTTTGCACAGGATCTTGGCCCCATCTTGGTTGAGAGTTTCAACCACATACTAGAGGGGGGGACTATCCCCAAGGAGCTTCTTGAGGCTCGTATATCAGTAATCCCTAAACCTGGGAAATGTAAACAACACTGTAAAAATTATAGGCCCATCTCCCTGATTAATTTAGATATTAAGTTATTTACAAAAATCTTAGCAACTAGACTAAATGACATTCTTCCAAAGCTCATCCATCAGGATCAGGTGGGCTTTATCCGTAATAGAGAGGCCCCAGATAACATTCGGAAAATTATTGATCTTGTGGACTATGCTTCCAAACAAAATGTGCCTTCTCTGTTTCTTTCATTGGACGCAGAGAAGGCATTTGATCGTGTAAATTGGGATTACCTCACCGCAGTGCTAAAAAATATGGGCTTTAGGGGAAATTTTTGTACAGCAATTTCGGCAATATACTCCCACCCTTCCGCCTTCATCAGAATAGCGGGCTATAAATCCTCACCTATAAAAATTCTTAATGGAACCAGACAGGGGTGCCCATTATCACCATTGCTGTTCGCCCTATGCATTGAACCGCTGGCAACAAGCATCAGGCAAAATGTAGATATTAATGGCATTAAGATAGGCGACAGGGAACACAAGATCAGTCTATTCGCAGATGACGTAATTTTATCAATTACTAAGCCCATGATCTCCCTCCCTCTAGTATACTCCACGATTAATAGATTTGCCGACATTTCGGGATACAAGATTAACAATGATAAGTGCGAGGCAATCAGTACACATCTCCCAGAACATACCAAAAAATTATTGATCCTGAATTTTGATTTTAATTGGGCTGACAAGGGCATAAAGTATTTGGGTATCACAATCCCGAACAACCTGGACCATCTTTACAAATTGAATTACACACCTATGTTCACTCATATTAAAACTTTACTATCAAGGTGGAACAAACTAAACATCTCTCTATATGGCAGGTTGACATCAATTAAGATGACGGTTCTACCCAAAATTTTGTATCTCTTTCGTTCACTACCTATAAACGTTTCTACCACTGTGTTATGGAAAACACAAAAAGACCTGGTAGCGTTCATCTGGAAATACCGAAGATCCAGAGTCAATAAACAAACACTTCTCAGACATAAAACAGGAGGGGGGATGGGAATGCCAGACCTGGCAGCGTACTATTACGCGGCCAGGTTGGCACAGTCCTCTCTGTGGCATAACCACCTAGATAGAATTCAATGGGTTCAAATAGAATCAGATATGATGAGGATACACCCCATTTATAAATTATTGTGGACTGCTAAAAAAGATAGGCCCCCTAAATGGAGAAGCTTTATTACTATAGCACACACACTAGCACTGTGGGAAACACTAACAACCAAATACACTTTGATACCCAAAGGGTCGAAGGCGACCCCCCTAGTGACATTATCTACCCATTATGACTTAACTACACAGGAAAAGTGGGCAAACAAGGGCCTGTACCGCATTGCAGATGCCCTGGAAGGCACCAAGCTATTCACATTCCAACAATATGCCAATTTAAATAAACAAGGAAGAGAGAGTTGGTTTCATTACCTGCAATTAAGAGCGAGAGTAGATGAAGTTATAGGACAAAATCAGCTAACTGTTAGTTCTTATCTAGAGAGACTCTGTTTGGCCACTGAACGAATGAGAGGGGCGATCTCTAACCTATATATCCTATTTAATACCCCATCCAAGCTTAATAAACTACCATTTATGATAAAATGGGAGACAGAATTTAATATTACATGGACCGCTGAAAAGTGGTGCGATATTTTGAAGTCTGGTACTTCCTTCTCTATTTGTGCGCATTTGAAGGAAAACTTTCTTAAGGTAGCTTACAGATGGTACTTCCACCCATCGAGAATCCACGCAGCGCACGCGAACACAAGTTGTTTACGTGGCTGTAATGAAAGCGGCACATATGCACATATGTGGTGGAACTGCTGTCATGTCTCACGCATATGGTCCCAAACATCAGAGCTCCTAAGTGAAATCCTAGATAGGCAAATTAACTTAACTCCTTCCCAGGCACTGTTACACGAGCCTATATCAAATCTATCCAGAAATGCAAACAAATTAGTAGCGCTGATTTGCACTGTAACCAGGCTAACTATAGCAAGATATTGGAAGGCCACAGTACCCTCTTTTTTGATAATCAAGAATAAAGTTGACTATTATTACCAAATGAGCAGCGCCTCCGCAGATATTCTGGATAGGAAAGAACAGTTTCTACTAATGTGGGAGCCCTGGATAATGTATACCGAGGCTAGAAATAGATAGAAGAGCTAAGTGAGGCTAGGATAGGAGTTATGAGTCTGGCCCCTGCCACTTCCGCTCCTGCCCAGCTAGTCTGGGTGGGTCACAACACATTTCCCTCTCCCCTCTGTAAGAGTTGAATCTAATTTTCCTGTGGTAGGGGCTAGAAATTCTGGTAACAACTTAAGGTCATGAATGTTGAGCCGGGTCCCCCTCCTGAGAGGGTCTAAATGGAGCATTAAAGAGTCCTCTAGGGATAGGACTGTCGACTGATGGTCGCGCTAAGCACATCTACTTATTACTTACTGTCTGCTGTATGGTGGTCTTTTTGTTATATACCTTTAATCATATTATTTAGTAACACGAAGAATTGTAAATCAATTGAAATTGTAACACGGTTGGTCTGATTTTATATTTGTAAAATGTTGAAAAATCAATAAAAAACTTTTTTCATTAAAAAAAAAATCAGATCATCTATAAATCGCATATAAAACATGATCTGCTTTCTAAAAGGATTTTGTTCAGTGTACAGATATAAGTTCTCCCACCATCCTACATACAGGTTTGTGAACTAGGGGGTAAACTTTGCCCCATCACCGTACCGCAAACCTGCAAGTAATACTCCTTATCAAACATACAAAAATTATGCTTCAATAAGAATTCAATAACTTCACACAGAAACATTTTGTTTTCATCAGAAAATCTGGTGTGGGTGTCAAAAACATATTTCATTGCTTGAATTCCAGAAAGATGGGGTATACTGGAATAAAGGGAGGCAGCGTCAACAACTATCCATTTCAACTCTGGTTCCCACCTAAGATTCTCAAGTACCTGCAACAAATGAGTGGAATCCCTCATGTAGCTCATTAGACCTCTCACCAGGGGTTGCAAAATTGAATCAATCCACTCAGAGGTGGGCTCAAACAACGACCCAATCCCAGAAATAATGGGACATCCCGGGGGTTTAATTAAGTTCTTGCAGGTTTTTGGTAAATAATGAAATATCGGAATCCGAGGATTCGCTGGTACCAATGACTTAACCTGATCCTTGGTGAGAAGTCCTAATGTTGCTGCTTGTTCCAGTATTCTTTAAAGCTTTGATCTAAACAGGAATGTCGGATTAGAATTTAATTTCCTATAGGTGCTGGAATCACCAAGTTGTCTTAAACTTTCAGAAATGTAGTCATTCTTATTAAGGACAACAACATTCCCACCCTTATTGGATGCTCTAATAATGACATTCCTTTTATTCTCAAGTGCTTCAAGTGCAACCCTTTTGTTGCAAGTTAAATTATATGTTTTCTTTCTCTGTCTGGTTGTTTCTTCAAGTAACAATATTTCTTTTCATAGCGCTGGTATTACAGGTTGTGCGTTCAGGCTAAAAAGATAAAAAAATGTTACAAAGTACACTAACACCCATAAACTACCTATTAACCCCTAAACCAAGGCCCTCCCGCATCGTAAACACTATATTAAACTTATTAACCCCTAATCTACCGACCACCCACATCGGGGCCATTAAATAAACCTAATAACCCCTAATCTGCTGCCTACCCACATCACCAACAACTATTTAAATATATTAACCCCTACTCCGCCGCTTCCCGACATGGCCGCCACTAAATAAAAAAATATTAACCCCTAAACTTCTGGCCTCCCACATCTCCGCCACTAAAATAAACTATTAACCCCTAAACCGTCGGCCCCCCAAATCACAAAACACTAAATTAAACTATTAACCCCTTAACCTAACACTCCCCTAACTTTAAATTAAAATTACAATATAACTCTTTTTAAATAAATAAAAACTTACCTGTGAAATAAAAATAAACCTAACATTAAACTATAAATTAATCTAGCAAAACTATTCTAATAAAATAAAAAACTACCAATTAAAATATCTAAATTACAAATTTAAAAAACCTAACACTACGAAAAAAATAAAAAATCTAAATTACAACTAAAAAAAACAAATCCTACAAAAAATTTAAAAAATCAAAGTTTACCAAAAATAATAAACACTAAAATCACGAAAAATAAAAAACACTAAGATTACAATAAACAAAATGATCAAAAATAAAAACAATTACACCTAATCTAATAGCCCTATAAAAATACCCCCCCCAAAAAAAACACACCCTAGTCTACAATAAACTACCAATAGCCCTTAAAAGGGCCTTTTGTAGGGCATTGCCCTAAAGAAATAAGCTCTTTTACCTGTAAAAAAAATACAAAGTCCCCCCAACAGTAAAACCCACCACCTAACCAACCCCCCAAAATAAAAACCTAACTCTAAAAAACCCCTAAGCTATCCATTACCCCTAAAGGGGCATTTGTATGGGCATTGCCCTTAAAAGGGCATTTAGACTTACAAGTGAGGGATGCTGAAATGCGCTAGCGCCTGGGCCCTATCCTCCCTCTGTTAGGCAAATACTGGGGGATCCCACCGTGTCTAGACGGCAATCTGCCCAGCAAACAACGAGATCTCACTGCTATCTATCGGCTGTGGTGGGGGAGCGCAGCAGATGACAGACTCTGGAACTTTACCTTCTTATCAGAAAGGATTGCTGGAACTGTACACCAGAGATTAGGTGTGGGTTAGATATGAGTTTTCAGCTGCGTAGTGAGTCAGATCTTGAGAAAGCCTCTAACGTTGACTTAAAATTATTGACAAGTAATACTCATCGCAGTAGTCTCTTTATTTTATGACGACTGTGTCCAGTCTGATATTGTGCAAACTCATTCTACCATAAGTTTATTTGTTTATTTATCTGTGCTGTTTTACTAGGATGCAGGGGTCATTGTATTATATTTTATTAGGATGCAGTGGTCATTGGGTTATAATAATGCTTACTTGGGTATATCAGCTATGCTCATTTGGGGAATCATGAAGGTTATTTGTTAAGATGTGTTTAGTAATGCACATAGCAATAATCTGCTTACTTTATTTCGACTGTGCCCAGTTTGATTCTATCCAAATTCACCCTACCATAGTTTATATCTCATGTTGTAAATGTTATGTCCATGCCTTTGTGTTTTCCTTTTTTTTTTTTTTTTTCTTTTCTTTTAATAGGATAAAGTGGCCATGAGATTACAATATTGTATAAGACCTAGATGTATTAGCTATGCTCATTTGGGAAATTGTACACTTCGTTAAGGTTCTTTGTTAATATGAAATGTAGATAGCTAACTATACCACCATAGCCTACAATGTTCCAACCATCAATGGGGTACAGCTGACTCCTAGCTGCCATAATCTGGGACTCCCGGGCTGTCTGTGGCCGAGACGGCAAGGGAGTAGTTAAATATTCTTTCCATGGGATTTTCATTGTAGCTGCATTTCCCACAGACATTATCTTTTATAGAATATTACAGATTCGGGGTTCCTGCCTAGTTCAAACTCTCTCACCTGCCTTAAACCTTAGTGGTTGATCTTCGTTATACCCCCAATTGATATTAGCATCAGCGTAACTCACAGGTTGCTTAGTACCAAATTTTTATTTTTTTTATTATTTAAAGATGTGTATCTGAGGTGAGACTCACCACTTACTATTAGTTAATTGTTAATTATAATTTTCCCTACATTGATGACTTCCCCTTTAGGGTCCAAGAGTGGCCCACCTTATTCTTCACTACCCCCCTATAGTGGCAATAACTCTTTCATCGGTCCAAAAGTGGCCGCTTTTATTTTATTGGGGGTTACATAGAATCACTCGTTAATGATCCATCCAACTAAGCTATACATAACTCAGTTATACGAGTATATTTCACTTATATATATAGTTCCAGGTCCAAGAGTGACCGTGTTGACCATTAGAGCCCCCCCCTAAGTCTTTCAATCTACATGGGTCCATGAGTGGCCTGTTGAAACAATGGAGGTGCAACCTTTCTTTATGCAAATATAAAATGAGGTTTCATTTATTCAGTTTAGTAATAGCCAATTGCATTGAGATGTCTTGTTGTGTAAACCAATGTATTACCTACTGAACTCTTTATCGTTGTTATTTTTATGTACAACCTCAATAAAAAATTGGTAAAAAAAAAAAAAAAAAGAGCATTTAGCTCTTTTTCATTGCCCTTTAAAAGGCATTTAGCTCTTTTTCAAGTGCCCATCCCTAATCTAAAAAAAAAAAAACACCTCCCCCCCCAAAAAAAAGATAACATAACCCCAGAAGATCTACTCACGGTTTCTGAAGTCCGGACATCCATCTCCATCCAGCCGGCGAGGTCTTCATCCAGACGGCGAGGTCCTCATCAATCCCGGGGCATCTTCTATTTTCATCCCGGCGGCGCGGAGCGGAACCATCATGGAATCCGAAGACATCCTGCGTGGAGCATCCTCTTCATATGTTCGCCGCCGTACACTGAAGTTGAATGCAAGGTAGCCGTTTCAAAATGGCGTCCCTTGCATTCCTATTGTCTGATTTGATTCTTCAAATTCAAATCAGCCAATAGGATGAGAGCTTCTGAAATCCTATTGGCTGTTTAAAACAGCCAATAGGATGAGAGCTACTAAAATTCTATTGGCTGTTCAAATCAGCCAATAGGATTTCAGTAGCTCTCAAGCTATTGGCTGTTTTTAACAACCAATAGGATTTCAAAAGCTCTTATCCTATTGCCTGATTTGAATTTGAAGAATCAAATCAGCCAATAGGAATGCAAGGGACACCATTTTGAAACGGTTACCTTGCATTCAACTTCAGTGTATTGCGGCGACCATATGAAGAGGACGCTCCGCGAAGGATGGGCTCAGCTTCCAGGATCACTCTGCTCTGCACCACCGGGATGAAGAAAGAAGATGCCCCCGGGATGAATGAAGACCTCGCCGCCTGGATGGAGATGGATGTCCGGACTTCAGAAACCGTTAGTAGATCTTCTGGGGTTGGTGTTAGTTTTTTTAAATTTTTTTGGTTGTTTTTTTTTTTTTTAAATTAGGGATGGGCACTTGAAAAAGAGCTAAATGTCCTTTTAAGAGCAATGCCCATACAAATGCCCCTTTGGGGTAATGGGTAGATTAGTTTTTTTTTACAGTTAGGTTTTTTACTTTGGGGGGTTGGTTGGGTGGTGGGTTTTACTGTTGGGGGACTTTGTATTTTTCTACAGGTAAAAGAGCTGATTTCTTTAGGGCAACGCCCTACAAAAGGCCCTTTTAAGGGTTATTGGTAGTTTATTGTAGGCTAGGGGTGTTTTTATTTGGGGGGGCTTTTTTATTTTTATAGGGCAATTTATTAGATTAGGTGTAATTGTTTTTATTTTTGATAATTTTGTTAATTTTTTTGTAATCTTAGTGTTTTTTATTTTTTGTGATTTTAGTGTTTATTATTTTTGGTAAACTTACGGCTAGATTACGACTTGTGCGTTAAGGTAAAAAAGCAGCATTAACAGGTCCTAACGCTGCTTTTTTACACCCGCTGCTATTACGAGTCTTGCAGGTATAGGGGCACCGCATACTTCGTTGGCCTTACCGCAAAACGACTTACTTAAACTTTGTAAAGTCTTTTTTCTATGGGACTTTCATAGGGCTGATATTACAAGTCTGTCCTGGGAGGCCAAAAAGTGAACGGTACACCCTACCCCGTCAACAGTCCTAACGCATTTAAGAGTCAGTAGTTATGAGTTTTATGGTACAACGCCGAAACATAAAACTCATAACTAAAGTGCTAAAAAGTACACTAACACCCATAAACTACCTATTAACCCCTAAACCGAGGCCCTCCCACATCG
The DNA here is from genome assembly GCF_027579735.1 of Bombina bombina. Lineage (NCBI taxonomy): Eukaryota > Metazoa > Chordata > Amphibia > Anura > Bombinatoridae > Bombina > Bombina bombina. Next base: position 98,459,810 of record NC_069502.1, on the reverse strand, counting down.
CAAACACTATAATAAAAATTTTAACCCCTAATCTGCCGCTCCGGACACCGCCGCCACCTACATTATATTTATGAACCCCTAATCTGCTGCCCCCAACATCGCCAACATCTACATTATATTTATTAACCCCTAATCTGCCTTCCCCAATGTCGCTGCAAAATACCTACACTTATTAACCCCTAATCTGCCGCCCCCAACATCGCAGACACTATACTAAATGTATTAACCCCTAAACCTAAGTCTAACCCTAACCATAACACACCCTAACTTAAAGTGAATGTCAATTTTCAGCAATACTTTTAAAAACAGGGGCACTTTTATTGATGAAAATTTACATTGCACCGGATTTGTAGAAATACTTACCTTTTACTTCTGCAAAGCCGGATCGCTGATCCCAGCCTCAGTTCCTCTGTACTGACGTCAGAAATGACAAAACCAGGAAGCCAGTTTCGTCATTGCTGTGGTTGTACAGCAGGAAGAAGAAGGTGGGGGATCATCGATCCGGCTTTGCAGAAGTAAAAGGTAAGTATTTCTACAAATCCGGTACAATGTAAATTTTCATCAATGAAAGTGCCCCTGTTTTTAAAAGTATTTTTAAAAACCGGGCTCTCATTGCAGAAAATTGACATTCACTTTAAATATAATTTAAACAAATCTAAATAAAATTACTATGATTAACTAAATCATTCCTATTTAAAACTAAATACTTACCTATAAAATAAACCCTAAGCTAGCTACACTATAACTAATAGTTACATTGTAGCTAGCTTAGGGTTTATTTTTATTTTACAGGCAAGTTTGTATTTATTTTAACTAGGTAGAATAGTTAGTAAATAGTTATTAAATATTTAATAACTACCTAGCAAAAATAAATACAAAAGTACCTGTCAAATAAAACCTAACCTAAGTTACACTAACACCTAACACTACACTATAATTAAATAAATTATATAAATTACTCCTGGTAAGTCGATCTTCAGGGGGTTAGTGTTAGGTTTTTTTAAGGGTGTATTGGGTGGGTTGTATTTTTATGTTAGGGACTTTGGGCCTGCAAAAGAGCTAACTGCCCTTTTAAGGGAAATGCCCATCCAAATGCCCTTTTCAGGGCAATGGGGAGCTTAGGTTTTTTTAGAAAGTATTTTATTTGGGGGGTTGGTTGCGTGGGTGGCGGGTTTTACTGTTGGTGGGTTGTTTGTATTTTTTTTTACAGGTAAAAGAGCTGATTACTTTGGGGCAATGCCTGCAAAAGGCCCTTTTAAGGGCTATTGGTAGTTTTGGTTTAGGCTAGGGTTTTTTTTTTATTTTGGGGGGATTTTTTTATTTTAATAGGGCTATTAGATTAGGTGTAATTAGTTTAAACATCTGTAATTTGTTTATTATTTTCTGTAATTTAGTGGGTTTTTTTTGTTCTTTAGCTAATTTAATTTAATTTAGGTAATTGTATTTAATTTAATTAATTTATTTAATTATAGTGTAGTGTTAGGTGTTAGTGTAAGTTAGGTTAGGTTTTATTTTACAGGTACTTTTGTATTTATTTTAGCTAGGTAGTTATTTAATAGTTAATAACTATTTACTAACTATTCTACCTAGTTAAAATAAATACAAACTTGCCTGTAAAATAAAAATAAGATAAGATAGCTACAATGTATATATTATTTATATTGTAGCTAGCTTAGGGTTTATTTTATAGGTAAGCATTTAGTTTTAAATAGGAATAAATTAGTTAATGATAGTAATATTTATTTAGATTTATTGTAATTATATTTAAGTTAGGGGGTGTTAGGGTTAGACTTAGGTTTAGGGATTAATAATTTTAATATAGTGGCGGCAACATTGGGGGCGACAGATTAGGGGTTAATAAATGTAGATAGGTTGCAGCGACATTGGGGGCGGCAGATTAGAGGTTAATATGTAGGTGTCGGCGATGTTGGGGGCAGCAGATAAGGGGTTCATAAATATAATGTAGGTTGCGGCGGTGTCCGGAGCGGCAGATTAGGGGTTAATAATATAATGTAGGTGTTGGCGATGTCGGGGGCGGCAGATTAGAGGTTAATAATTGTAAGATTAGGGGTGTTTAGACTCGGGGTTCATGTTAGGGTGTTTGGTGTAGACATAAATTTTATTTCCCCACAGGAATCAATGGGGCTGCGTTACTGAGGTTTACGCTGCTTTTTGGTGACTTTTTCTCAGCCGGCTCTCCCCATTGATTCCTATGGGGAAATCGTGCAGGAGCACGTACGACCAGCTCACCGCTGACTTAAGCAGCGCTGGTATTGGTGTGCGGCAATGAGCAAAATTTTGCTCAACGCTCTCTTCTTGTCTTTTAATGACGGGTTTCTGAAAACTCGTTATACCATCGCTGTAGGTAAGTGAGCGGTGAGAGAAAACTGTTTGTTAGCACCGCACAGCTCAAAACGAAAAACTCGTAATCTAGGCCTTAGATTTTATTAATTTTTCATAGGATTTTTTTTTTTTTTAGTTGTAATTTAGATTTTTTATTTTTTTTTCATAGTGTTAGGTTTTTTTAAATTTGTAAATTAGATATTTTAATTAGAATAGTTATGTTAGGTTAATTTATAGTTTAATGTTAGGTTTATTTTTATTTCACAGGTGAGATTTTATTTATTTAAATTGATTTATATTGTAATTTTAATTTAAAGGGACGCTGAACCCAAATTTTTTCTTTCGTGATTCAGAGAGAGCATGCAATTTTAAGCAACTTTCTATTTTACTCCTATTATCAATTTTTCATCGTTCTCTTGCTATCTTTATTTGAAAAAGAAGGCATCTATGCTAAGGTGCCAGCCAATATTTGGTTCAGTACCCTGGACATCACTTGTTTATTGGTGGGTGAATTCATCCACCAATCAGCAGGAACAACCCAGGTTGTTCACCAAAAAAGAGCCAGCATCGAAACTTACATTTTTGCTTTTCAAATAAAGATACCAAGAGAATGAAGAAAATTTGATAATAGGAGTAAATTAGTAAGTTGCTTAAAATTGCATGCTCTATCTGAATCAAAAAAGAAAACAATTAGGTTCAGTATCTCTTTAAAGTTAGGGGGTGTTAGGTTTATTGGTTAATTGTTTAATTTAGTGTTTTGTGATGTGGGGGGCAGGCGGTTTAGGAGTTAATAGGTTTATTTAGTGATGGAGATGTGGGAGGACAGAGGTTTAGGGGTTAATAACTTTATTTAGTGGCGTCGATGTCAGGGAGTGGCGGAATAGGGGTTAATAGCTGTATTACAGTGGTGGCGATGTCGGGGTGCGGGGGAATAGGGGTTAATAACTTTATTATAGTGGCGGCAATGTCGGGGAGCGGTGGAATAGGGGTTAATAACTTTTATTAGTGGCGGCGATGTCGGGAGTGGCAGATTAAGGGTTAATAACTTTTATTAGTGGCGGTGATGTCCGGGGCAGCGGATTAGGGGTGTTTAGACTTGGGGTTTGTGTTTGGGTGTTAGGTTTAAATGTAACTCTTTTTTTCCCCATAGACATCAATGGGGTTGCGTTACGGCGATCGCCATTCTGCACTTCAGTTTTTTATAAAACTCTCTCCCCATTGATGTCTATGGGGGAAAGCGTGCATGAGCACGTATTCTCAGCCCTTGGCTTTTGTGCGGTATGGAGCTTAACGCCACCATATCGCATGCACAAGGAGGCTTTCCAGAAACTCGTAATGGCTATGGGGAGTGAAATAACGCAACTTTTGTTGCATTCGTTTCGCACCCTGTTTAGCACAAAACTCGTAATCTAGGTGGTGTTAGTTAATAATGATGTTTGTTCAGGAGTCAGTGTAAGGTCAGAAAGATTTAAAACAGTTTATCTTTCTTGTGTCCTTTTTGTTTCCTCGCCTTCTCTCTAATGCCTCTTGCTATGCGGCTGTTCCTCATGGTTTGTAATTTTGCCTATTCGGTCATTCTGGCCATTTTTCAGCCTGCACCCTCATAGCTGATTCCCAGTGGATTAGTCCAACCTCCGCTCCAACGTCGTCATACAGCCTCATTCTGGATCTTCAGCAGCGAGGACAGTGTGTTTGGAGACTACATATATAAAGCTGCCTGTTGGAGCAGCACAGTAGTTATTTCTAGTAAACCTACTACTAGAAAACATTTTTTCTTTTGTGCTATTTATCTATATGGGATTGGGGATCCTTATATATAGCTAGTGCTTTGTATGAGTTTCTTTTAACCAGCGCTCTGTCATTCTTTGTTTTCTGAAGTGTATACCAAAACATGTATTGCTGCCTTCATTTTTTTAATAATAGAGCAATCAGAAGCTTGCTTGCCGGAATGGTGTAAAAGCCGTAACGGAACGGAACAGGCCAGAACAGGCTTTTATAAAGGAAATTGATTGAAAATACAATGGGATGTGTTAGAGACTCTTGAGAACAATTTTAGGAACAATAATCTTTGTGATCTTTGTGATCTTTGTGTAATCAACCACAAAAAATCCACAGAAACCATGTTCCATTACCTGTTCCGGCCTGAAATACGCTTTTTCATGAAAAGTGATTGAACAGCACCTTCCCAGTAAACCAGCTACATCAAATTCACCAGTCACACACGACTAAATGTAGTGAGTGTAATCAGCCACAAACCATCCACAGAAACCACATTATTATATCTGTTCCCGCCTTTAATACGCTTTTTTTGTGAAAATTGATGGAACGGCACCTGCCCAGCAAAATATACAGATCAAATTCACATAACTAGATGTAATAAGTGTAATCAACCACAAATCATCCACAGAAACCATGTTCCAATATCCTTTCCGGCCGGTAATACGCTTTTTCATGAAAAGTGATGGAATGGCACCTTCCCAGCAAACCAGATACATCAAATTCACCAGTCATGCATGCCTAAATGCAATGAGTGTAATCAGCCACAAACCATCCACAGAAACCACAAAATGATATCTGTTCCGGCCTGTAATACACTTTTTCATGAAAAAAAGATGGAACGGCACCTTATCAGCAACATATACAGACAAAATTCACCAGTCATACATAACTAGATGTAATAAGTGTAATCAACCACAAACCATCCACAGAAACCACGTTCCAATACACATTCCAGCTGGTCATATGCTTTTTCCTGAAAAGTGACGGAACGGCACCTTCCCAGTAAACCAGATACATCAAATTCACCAGTCACACATGACTAAATGTAATGAGTTTAATCAGCCACAAACAATCCACAGAAACCACAATATAATATCTGTTCCGGCCTTTAATACGCTTTTTTTGTGAAAATAGACGGAACGGCACCTTCCCAGCAAGATATACAGATCAAATTCACCAGCCACACATAACTAGATGTAATAAGTGTAATCAACCATAAACCATCCACAGAAACCACGTTCCAATACCCGTTCTGGTCTGTAATATGCTTTTTCATGAAACAGACAGAACGGCACCTTCCCAGCAAACCAGATACATCAAATTCACCAGTCAAGCATGACTAAATGTAATGAGTGTAATCAGCCACAAACCATCCACAGAAACCACAATATGATATCTGTTACAGCCTGTAATACACCTTTTTATGAAAAGTGACAGAACAGCACCTTCCCAGCAACATATACCCAGCAATATATACAGACCAAGTTCACCATCCACAGAAACCATATTATGAGATTTGTTCCGGCCTTTAATATGCTTTTTTTAGTAAAAAGTGATGGAACGGTGCCATCCTATCAACATATACAGATCAAATTCCCCAGCCACACATAACTAGATGTAATAAGTGTAATCAATCACAAACCATCCACAGAAACCACGTTCCAATACCCGTTCCGGCCGTTAATAAGCTTTTTCATGAAAAGTGATGGAACGGCACCTTCCCAGCAAACTAGATACATCAGATTCACCAGTCATGCATTACTAAATGTAATGAGTGTAATCAGCCACAAACCATCCACAGACCCCACATTATTATATCTGTTCCGGGCTTTAATACGCCTTTTCATGAAAAGTGATGGAACGGCACATTCCCAGCAACATATACAGACCAAATTCCCCAGTCACACATAACTAGATGTGATAAGGGTAATCAATCACAAACCATCCAGAGAAACCACGTTCACATACCCGTTCCGGCCTGTAATACGCTTTTTATGAAAAGTGACGGAACAGCACCTTCCCAGCAACATATGCAGATAAAATTCACCAGCCCCACATAACTAGATAGGATGTCTGTATATGTTGCTGGGAAGGTGCCGTTCCATCACTTTTCATGAAAAAGTGCATTACAGGCCGGAACAGATATCATAATGTGGTTTCTGTGGATGGTTTGTGGCTGATTACACTCATTACATTTACTCATGCGTGACTGATGAATTTGATGTATCTGGTTTGCTGGGAAGGTGCCGTTCTATCACTTTTCATGAAAAAGCGTATTACCGGCCGAAACAGGTATTGGAACGTGGTTTCTGTGGATGGTTTATGGTTGATTACACTTATTACATCTAGTTATGTGTGGCTGGGGAATTTGATCTGTTTATGTTGCGAGGAAGGTGCAGTTCCGTCACTTTTTATGGAAAAAAACCATATTAAAGGCAGGAACAGATCTCATAATGTGGTTTCTGTGGATGGTTTGTGGCTGATTACACTTTTTACATCTAGTTATGTGTGGCTGGGGAATTTCATCTGTATATGTTGCTAGGAAGGTGCCGCTCCGTCACTTTTCATGAAAAAAACATATTAAAGGCAGGAACAGATATCATAATGTGGTTTCTGTGGATGGTTTGTGGCTGATTAAATTCATTACATTTAGTCATGCTTGACTGGTGAATTTTGTCTGTATATGTTGCTGGGAAGGTGCCGTTCCGTCAATTTTCATGAAAAAGTGTATTACAGGCCGGAACAGATGTCATTTTGTGGTTTCTGTGGATGGTTTGTGGCTGATTACACTTATTGCATTTAGGCATGTGTGACTGGTGAATTTGATGTATCTGGTTTGCTGGGAAGGTGCCGTTCTATCACTTTTCATGATAAAGCGTATTAACGTCCAGAACAGGTATTGGAACGTGGTTTCTGTGGATGGTTTGTGGTTAATTACACTTATCACATCTAGTTATGTGCGGCTGGTGAATTTGGTCTGTATATGTTGCTGGCAAGGTGCCGTTCCGTCACTTTTCATAAAAATGCGTATTAAATGCTGGAACAGATATAATAATGTGGTTTCTGTGGATGGTTTGTGGCTGATTACACTCATTACATTTAGTAATGCATGACTGGTGAATTTGATGTATCTGGTTTGCTGGGAAGGTGTCGTTCAATTACTTTTCATGAAAAAGCTTATTACCGGCCGGAACGGGTATTGGAACGTGGTTTCTGTGGATGGTTTGTGGTTGATTACACTTATTACATAAAGTTATGTGTGGCTAGTGAATTTGATCAGTATATCTTGCTGGGAAGGTGCCATTACGTCTATTTTCACAAAAAAAGCGTATTAAAGGCCGGAACAGATATTATAATGTGGTTTCTGTGGATGATTTGTGGCTGATTAAACTCATAACATTTAGTCATGTGTGACGGGTGAATTTGATGCATCTGGTTTACTGGGAAGGTGCCGTTCCGTCACTTTTCATGAAAAAGCATATGACTGGCTGGACTGTGTATTGGAACGTGGTTTCTGTGGATGTTTTGTGGTTGATTACACTTATTACATCTAGTTATGTGTGGCTGGGGAATTTGATCTGTATATGTTGCTAGGAAGGTGCCGTTCCATCACTTTTCATGAAAAGTGTATTACAGGCCGTAACAGATATCATAATGTGGTTTATGTGGAGGGTTTGTGGCTGATTAAACTCATTACATTTCATGCTTGACTGGTGAATTTGATGTATCTGGTTTGCTGGGAAGGTGCCGTTCCGTCACTTTTCATGAAAAAGCGTATTACAGACAGGAACGGGTATTGGAACGGGGTTTCTGTGGATGGTTTGTGATTGATTACACTTATCACATCTAGTTATGTATGACTGGTGAATTTTGTCTGTATATGTTGCTGATAAGGTGCCGTTCCGTCTTTTTTCATGAAAAAGTGTATTACAGGCCGGAACAGATATCATTTTGTGTTTTCTGTGGATGGTTTGTGGATGATTACACTCATTGCATTTAGGCATGTGTGACTGGTGAATTTGATGTATCTGGTTTGCTGGGAAGGTGCCGTTCCATCACTTTTCATGAAAAAGCATATTACCGTCCAGAACGGATATTGGAACATGGTTTCTGTGGATGATTTGTGGTTGAATACACTTATTACATCTAGTTATGTGTGGCTAGTGAATTTGATCAGTATATGTTGCTGGGAAGGTGCAGTTCCATCAATTTTCACAAAAATGCTTAAAGGCAGGAACAGATATTGTAATGTGGTTTCTGTGGATGGTTTGTGTTTGATTACACTTATCACATCTAGTTATGTGTGACTGGTGAATTTGGTCTGTATATATTGCTGGGAAGGTGCCTTTCCGTCACTTTTCATGAAAAAGTCTATCTCAGGCATTGGAACGTGGTTTCTGTGGATGGTTTGTGGCTGATTACACTTATTACATTTAGTCAAGTGTTACTTGTGAGTTTGGTGTATCTGGTTTTCTGGGAAGGTGCTGTTCCGGGCTGTTATGTTTGGTTTCAGACACTATTTTGGTAGTTAAAGGGTTAATTAAATATTACATCACAAAGATTATTGTTCTTAAAATTGTTCTCAAGAGTCTCTAACACATCCCATTGTATTTCCAATCAATATCCTTTATAAAAGGCCTGTTCCGGCTTTTACACTGTTCCTTGCTTGCCAGGTTGCAACATAATATTGTTTTACTCTTTTTTTAGAGGAATCTAAAGGATCTTCACTTGATCTGTCAGGCTAAAAATTATATGAAAAACATAATATAAGGCAAGTTTAAAGGAACATTAAAGTCAAAACGCAGTGCCCTGTAAAAGGTTTAATAATGCATACCTCTCAACATTTGTGGCTAGTTATTAGGGACTCAGGAGGAGGTTTAGGAGAGCGTCTCCAGTTGCATGTCTGAGCGGTTTGTTGATGAGTCTGGATGGTATACAGCAAAGGAGATAAGATAAAAACAGCACTCAAATATTTTCAGTATGTATTTTACTGAACTACAGCACAATGCAAAGAAAGCAAATACATTTTGATGCATAAAAAATACTTTATTCTTCTTTTAATTATGTGTGACATGTAGAACCTTATTAAAATATTTATCTGGTGCAGAATAGTATAACCATTGCGTTATATACTGACAAAAAAAATGTTAGCAGTATTGGCTACAAATCATTTGAGTTTAAGTTTGTTTCATATTCTCCTTTTTTATTCTTTGCTTTTTAAACAGTAAGACAATAAATCTAGTTCTGCTTATTAAATACATGTGCACCCTAATAATAAGTAAAACGTTACATATCAAGGAGATTATGTCTTGATTTATCATTTAAAAGATACATTTGAATGCCAACATTCTTAAACATATCATTGTATCCATTCATCAATCTATTTTCACTAAAAAAAAAGTAAAAATATCACAGAAGGATTAATAATAATTAACTACTAAAGGTCACACAATGCCACATCGAAAATGTGGTACTTTTTATACATTTTAAGGGAAAACAGAGATGATATGAGTTTCCAAAAATATGCACAGCTGAAGAGTAATTGCAGCTTTAGGACATTTTTCCTAATCCTCCATAACAAATTTGGTCTTCTTGCTCCAGGACAGAATTTTAAGCAACAATCCTTACTACTTTTTATATATATATATATATAAATGTATTTTTATCAAATTGGAGCCATGGGGGTTGTCTAGATCTGAACTGTACTCTTTTCAGTTCCAACATATTTATTTGATAAAAGTTTTCCATTTGTAATTAAAATTTAGGAACAGAAGACAACTACAGTTATATTTTTACTCAATGTTGACTTAGTTATAAAAGTCCATGACTTGAGCATATTACTTTCCTTCCAGTTTTAAAGTTACATTTTTATCCAGATTGTATATTAATTCTAAAGGAAAAATTTAGGTTTAATTAACTAAAATTTCAGAATAGACAATAACATAACATCAAAAGATGCATGAGTTGTGTTTCCTTTCCAATATGTTTGTTCTTACTTTTTAATTAATTAATTAATTAATTATTTGTTTTGTTTAGTAAATTAATTATTTCTTATTGATATACTAACAATTTTATTGGTTAAAGACCATGTACATGTTTTCATTTTGTTTCCAAATTTCATATTATACTGTAAATTTGGTGTTTGTAATTAAAGTGAATAGATTGCTGAGGCAAGTACTGTCTTGTGCACCAGCCTGACTTACAAGCTAATTCACAGTGCATACCCACCAATCAATACTTATATAAGCTCTGAAATCAACATATAAATGCACATGATGCCAATTTTATAGTTAATTTTAATTTATTTGTATTTAATTTTTTCAGGAATTAACAAAGTCCTCTGTTGGAGTTAAGGCAAGCTTAAATATAGATGCAATTGGTGTTTGAGGTTCAGATTATCACTGTGTATTTGAGTAATGCAGATAGCACATGACGTCTTGTCAACCTAAGCAGTATTAGAACAAAGAATATATATATATATATATATATATATATATATATATATATATATATATATATATATATATGTGTGTGTGTGTATACTGCATTGATATTTGATGTCATAGCAGATTCAACTGAAACATTTGCTATTTATCTTTGTGTGGGATCAGAGTTGTAATGTAAACAACCTTAGAATATGCATAAAAATGGTGTCATTGCCCAAATTCTGAAAATAATGACTTTCCTCTAAACAGAAAGCCTCTTTCCTCTGAGATTGTTTTATCATCTGGGCAGACTTTTCAATTATCAGCTTCAGAAAACACCATAACTTAAACTGTTGGACACAGGGTTAACTAGATTTTAGATTTTAGCAGTATCTGCACTGGGCAGCAATTTAGAAAGAGGGACCTCTGCTGCCATGTGACCTTTAGACCCCCATCATATAACAGTACTTTGTGCATGTGCATGTTATCCTGTGCAAACCTGTGTGTTCACACGTTACAATTGTTCTTAGAAGTACCAATAGTGAGGCCTCTGAGGAAGGACTCTTGTGCTCATGCATGCGTTGATGCCATCCACATGCGCCAAAGATAATGTCTAAAAAAGGACTTAAAAAAAGAGGGGCTTAGGCACAAAACCACTAGGCACTAGGGAGGCTCTACCCAAGCTATCAGTGAATACAGAAACACTTAAGTACTAGAAATGCTCACAAATAAGCTATTCCACAAGCCATTCAGAAGAGACGTCTTTAAAAAGGGTTGAACACTACTGAAACACCAAGCAGTTGGCTAGAAAAATAAACAAAATGAGAAAGCACTGATTCTTTCTATAAGATAAGGGGGATCCTTATGTTAATGTCAGAGTTTCATTCTAAACTGTGTTGAAAACATAACATTTTAATTTGCATTTAATTGATGTTGAAAGTTTTTAGTGGTTCTGCAATTTTAAACCTTAAAAACCCTCTCAGTAGCTGCCCTCCCTAGCACCCTATTATTTTGACTGATAAGCATGTGTCATCTTATAGAGAATTTGAGTTTCAGCCATTTTTGTTAAAGATTACGGACAGGGATGTCCCTTGCAATCTTTAATAAACATACAAATACAGCGATAGTAATGTTGCTTGACATGAAAGCACGCTAACTGCAAGCATGTAACTAAGTCTTTGACGATTTGTCAATATTGCATGGTTGTGTCATCGTTCAGTTCCAAAAGCTGTATATGTGGGCACATGCATGCATAGCTTTGTCTTCAAATGTGTAACATTACCTCAAGTTGAAACCACACATAAGTACACGCACATATACAGAAATAGTGCCTGACTGAACAAAAATTGTCAAACACTTAACAAGCCATACTCAGACTCAGATTTATTTTCCCCTCCCGGTAATCATTACATTTGTATTTTTTTTATTTTTTTATTAATATATTATTTGAGATCTTTTTGTCCAACTTTTACTCCAATTCTCTGCAAAGGTGCTGAAAATGTTACACTTTATTTGTTTTAGGTAACAGAAAACAAGGTAAAATGTTCTATTTTCAAAATACCTTTGACTGTTTAGTGAGGTGATGCACTGTGCAAGGGGCTACAAAAATGTAATTGTCCTTTGAGAGTAAGGACAGAAAAAGGCCACTAAATTCATAAAACAGATATTTTTATATATATTTTTTAAACATTATGTTAGATCTTTACAAGAAACAATGATTACCCAAATAAAGAACACTCACGCACTTCAATTCCCATTAATACACTAATTAGGCCCAAAACAATTAACATCCAACCTATATTTGAATATTACTAGCTACTCTTGGGAGGGTCTAAGAAAACATTCTTCCACTATTTGAACTATCTAAACTAATCTATTCATTCTCTACCTAAGTTTAGGATACATTTAAAATATTTTCTAAAGTTCGTGCTATTTTCCACTAATTTATTTTTGGCAAAATTTATTTTGTAAAGTCAATATTATTACAGATTTTACTCTAAATCAGAGACAATATTAATCCATTTAAAATAATGCGTACACAAGTTTAAAGTGATTTATATCTGTAGTATACAAAAAAAAACACTTTTGGAATTTTATCCTGTTGCAACATATATCCAATTTGGGAGGCAATTTGAGTACCAGTAAGTTCACAAGAACCATAAAATAGAAACATAAATTTGATATTTAAATTTATTGAAAAATATTTTAAAAGAGCTGTAGCAAAACGTCTACCTGATTAAAAACATCACGGTAATCAAATAATGGGGTCAATTACAATCTTTGCGTTTCTTTTCTCTTCTCTTTTTTTTTAACATCAGAAAATTTAGATTCTCAATAATTTTAACAAATCTATCACAGTCTTACCAAGTCAAACTCATCGGAGCTTGATAAATGTCACCAGGTTTGATCTCCATTTTCCGACAAGGGTACCATGAACAACCGATACTGGCTGACGATCAACAAACACCGGAACTGGTACACAAATCAGCCGTTCAAATCTCAATTCACAGATTTACCTTAAAAGGACAGTCAAGTCCAAAATAAACTTTCATGATTCAGATAGGGCATGTAATTTTAAAAACTTTCCAATTTACTTTTATCACTAATTTTGCTTTGTTCTCTTGGTATTTTTTAGTGGAAAGCTAAACCTAGGAGGTTCATATGCTAATTTCTTAGACCTTGAAGGCCGCCTCTAATCGAAATGCATTTTGACATTGAGCTCATGCACGTGAATTTTCCGAGGGGTGAGCACTGATTGGCTAAAATGCAAGTCTGTCAAGAGAACTGAAATAAGGGGGCAGTCAGCTGAAGCTTAGATAAAAAGTAATTACAGAGGTAAAACGTGTATAATTATAACTGTGTTGGTTATGCAAAACTGGGGAATGGGTAATTAATTGATTATCTATCTTTTAAAACAACAAAAATTCTGGTTTTGACTGTCCCTTTAAATCACTCCCGTATTTCCTCCCCAGCTAGACAAGAAACATTGACAACACGAAAAAATGTCACACGCTCCAGATCAGAGAGGGCTCCCTTTTATAGTCCACGTCTGTGTGCTTTTTCAGTTGGATAGAGCGGTGTTTATATTTTTATTAAAATATGTTTTTAATGTCATTTACTGATAGGTATACATTGGTATTGATATCTATATTGTTTTCACAAATGGCAATATATTGTAGATATGTTTTATTCATGTTTTTATATTGACATATGCATGATGATAATGTATTCAGTATCGTCATCAGAACGGGCCATTGCCATTGTTGGCATGGACTTTGCCATTTTGTTTTTCTGGTCTGAACAGAGTTGGACCATATGTGTTAATGTTCGATCTTTGGGTGGCGGACATTTATCAAGTGCCTTTGGCTGTTAAACTTGATGTGTCCATTTTGTGGTCAATATTTAGTAGATAACTTGAAGACAGATGGATTTCGATTGGCAATGTCAATGTTATCTATGTATCCTATGAGTGAAATTGGGATTAGATACGCTCTTTTTCAAATACTGAAATTGTATTATCGTTTGCATTGTGATTACTCAGAAGTCAAATCAAAACCTTAAAACAGCTAAAAACATTGACTCCATTATAAGTAAGAGTTTGATAATATTTTTTTTTATGAAACAAATATCAGAATTTCAAACGTATTTGTAATATTTGATTATAGATTTCAAACATAATTTATTCGAATGTTAATTCCTTTTTTTCTGATGTGTATTTGTGACACTAGCTGTCAAAAATGAATGCTGAAGGTTCTGTAAGTATTCAGTGTTGGCTCAGAATAATATATATATATCAAACATTCATTATTTTAACACATTTTTGATACATTTGCCTATTCCTATTCAACTCTGAGAAAATACTTACAAATAAATTCTTACTACGATAACAGAGAAAGCAAATTTATGCATACTGTTTTCTCTGGTATTGTATTTGATTAAAAATGTATTAAAATGAGGCTGCCAGTTATTCTTATACAATATTTGATACACAAACAATTTCTATTTTTATGCATTTTTATTACTGATTATGATGTAGAATTTCATGATCATATGTTACACCTATATATTATTTAGGTGCAAATAATATTGCTCTATACTCTTTTTTTGTCTTTGCCCAATTTCAATCTATTTTAGTTGAGGATTTTCTAATTCTCAGAATCTGAAACGCACATTTCAAAATTATTAAGGCTAACCCTGCTACATATACTTCGCTGATTGACTTTAACTGATAAAATCTGCAAGACTATGCATTTTATACTAACATTATGGCGATAGCTAGCCTTGTTGTCTGCAAACCCAAACCCGGATTGGCTACTTCAAATAAGTCAAATGGTGGGGTGGAGTCTGTTTTAATAAAATAATGAAGCATTACTTTTTTTGCTTTTCTAACTAACCCCTACATTGGGTCTAATTCAATAAAATGATATCTTCCCTTTCATTTACTAGCACAATCAATGATGCATTTGTATATTCAATGTGTGTAGGTACTGAAACCAGCCCTCTTTTTGTGGTTCATATTAGTCTGGGACATCAGTGCACAAATGCTGCTTATTACAAATACTTTTAAGAAGATGCTGCAAGTTCCTTTGTATTATTAGGTAACTGGACAAATTTATAGCTGACCAACTTTGTGTATTTTCCTCACATACTTAAAGCACCTCACATACTTAAAGCACCACCTGGCTTAGCTCAATATTAAATCAATTGTCAGGCACAGGGCTCCATTTAAGAAGTTGCAGCTTTAGAGTCCATGTGATGCAATCTTGCAACCAGAAGTTAAAAATGTAGTGGTCTTAAGAGTTAAAGGGACAGTCTACTTGACATTTTTTATTGTTTAAAAAGATAGATAATCCCTTTACCATTCCCCAGTTTTGCATAACCAACACTGTTATATGAATACACTTTTTATCTCTGTGATTAATTTGTATCTAAACCTCTTCAGACTTTCCCTTTATCTCTGTGCTTTTGACAGACTTGCATTTTAGCCAATCAGTGCTGACTTATAAATAACTTCCCAGGAGTGAGCACAATGTTTATCTATATGACACACATTAACTAGAACTGCCTAACTATGAAAACTGTCAAAATGGACTGAGATAAGAGGCGGCCTTCAACGGCTTAGAAATCAGTATATGAGCTTACCTAGATGTAGCAAATTTGATGATAAAAGTAAATTTGAAAGTTGTTTAAAATTGCATGCCCTATCTGACTCATGAAAGTTTAATTTTTTAATGTCCCGTTAAGACATCCTGGAATGTAGCCCTGCTTTTTTATCATTGGGGGGCCATAATCTTTATTATTTATTTTCTTTTTTCTACAAAAGTATTTAACGTAATGGTAAATTCAGCCCAACTGCTCCACATATTTTGAAAGCTCTTATCCTAACTAGCATATTGATATGCTTTTTTATTAATAAAAACATCAGTACACTGAATAACTTCAATTTTAATCCTGCTAGGTTACCCTTTACAATTCAGCCTCTAACATTTTCAAGCTCCTTCTTTGAGTGGTATCTGTTCTAGCCAATCATAGCCTCACTATGCACCCCATGTAAAACTCTAACTGCACGCTCCCGTGCTCAGAACTCATTAATCTTAATGCAATGCGCATGCGCGACTACTTACACTACTTGCGTAACAGAATAAGGGAATCCTCAGCTCCCCTTACAGTAAACAGTGCATCTGTTTGCAGGAAAAAGTAAATTGACGATTTCTCTTTTTCAGCTACGCAAGTAGCGTAACTAGTCGCACATGCGCATTGCATTAAGATTACTGAGTTCCGAGCACGGGAGCGTGCAGTTAGAGTTTTACATGGGGCGCATGGTGTGGCTATGATTGGCTAGAACAGATGCCACTCAAAGCAGGAGCTTTGAACATTTTAGAGAGAGGCTGAATTGTAAAGGGTAACGTAGCAGGGCTAAAATTTAAGTTATTCAGTGTACTGATGTTTTTATTAATAAAAAAGTATATTGATATGCTAGTTAGGATAAGAGTTTTCAAAATATGTGGAGCAGTTGGGCTGAATTACCATCACTTTAAATGTATAGGAAAGTCAAAATTAAAGGGACATGAAACCCACATTTTTTCTTTCATGATTTAGAAAGAGCATGCAATTTTAAACAACTTTCTAATTTACTTACGTTTTCTAATTTGCTTCACTTTCTTAGTAGCTGCTGATTGGTTGCTGCACATAGATGCCTCCTGTGATTGGCTCACCCATGTGCATTGTTATTTCTTCAACAAAGGATATCTAACGAATGAAGAAAATTAGATAAGAAAAGTAAATTGGAATGTTGTTTAAAACTGTATTCCCTTTAAGCTTGCATGATTCAGATAGAGCAGGTCATTTCAAGACACTTTTAAATTCCCTTCTATTTTCTAATGTGCTTCGTTCTCTCGGTATCCCTTATTTAAAAAGAATATGCACATATCCTTCTCAAGTGGGAGCTATCTTCTGATTGGTGCCTGCACACATTTGTCTCCTGTGATTTGGCTAACTAGATTTATTCATCCAGCAGCCAGAAGAGCAATGCTGTCCTTCAGCAAAAGATAACAAGAGAATAAAGTAAATTAGAAAGTTGTTTAAAAATGTATGTTCTATCCAAATCATGAGAGAACATTTTGGGGTTTCATATCCCTTTAATCTATACTCATCACTCATAATTCATAATATTGAAACAAGATTCTTATGTGTGTTTGAGGCATCTGAATAAAATTAATTAAAATAATGAGTGTATTTTTACTAGGAAAAAAACTAATATTTTTGCCATGTTAATTGAAAATTAAATGGTGGTTACATTTATTTTTTGCAAATAAATATTGAAGTATTAGACATCTGTTTTTGCAAGTGAGTATTAGCTTAAACTATATATTCAGATATTTACATTTGTATGTGAATTATCACAGCCTTTAATATTAGAGTAAGAGAAGAATCCTTTTTAAATTTAATGTTGGAACATGAATAGTTATTCTATAGGAACACTGAAAACATAAAACTAATGTCAAGGGGAATTTTTGTATTAGCAAATGAATGTCAAATAAAAGATACTTTCCCTCTTTCCTAAGGAAAAGGATGTCCTTATTTAAAAAATGTACTGAACCCAAACGCTAGAGAAAAAAAAAAAAGTAGAGTATTTTCCAGTGGAAAAGGCATATCAATAACTTTCTCTGAAGTTTCCCTTTATAATTTACTTTTTAAAATAGTAATTAGTTTTCTAAACATTAGAGTTGATCACAATCTTGTGATTTCAGATCACCAGCCAATATTTCCAGTGTGTTTTTTCTTTTTTTTTTTATTTGTTTTTATTGAGGTTCATATCGAGGCATACAACATTATAAGGGCGATACATATGTTACATATAATGAAATACCACTTATACAGAGAGTAGAAAGAGCAGGTTATGCAAAAGAAAATCAAGTAGGCAAAAGTCTATGTACCTTACAAACTGTTTACAGATCGGATGCCAATTGGTCTGGTAACCTCCAAAACTACACGAAAGACCTCTCTTGGACCTTGTAAAACAAAGATTATTAAAGTGATTGGAGGAAATTGTAGATATAGGAGACCACTTATGGGTCTCAATTGTGAAACCTCTTTTTTCTTTACATGAGAATGTATATAGTAGACTAAAGTTTTCTACCCCAGATATAACATGGTAAGACCCTCTTGGATCTAATATATAAAAAACATTATGTGGACAGGGGTTGTTGCTGAGTATAGGCATACAATAACAAAAAACAAAACAAAAACTTTGGTATCATTGTGAGAATAATTATTATAATAGCTCATGTTAAAGATGCCAGAGCCACAACAGGACACTTCTATAGTGCGACAAATGATATTAAATTCCCGAGACTTGTACATACATATATTGTGGACATCAGAAATATATTGTGTAAATATTAACACTCTCCAGCTGCTGGGTATTGTAAGATAATGAGTAAGCTAGAATACAAAAAGTATAATAGTGGACCAGGTTGACATATGATTAGTCTCCTTTTTTAAGGGATAGGTTCTGACAAACAAGGTATATTACCTATCGTAGGATTTCTATAGAGAATGAAATCCATGTCATCATTGGGTGTTATATTTATATAGATTATTAAAATCATATGGCTATATCCCACACTCTGAGTTAAACCAGTCCTCCCCTCTATGGCTCCGTCCGCAAGCCACAGGGTCAGGGAAAAACTGCCTATAACCATGAGGTTAAGGGGCTTAATAGTTAGTGCGTGGCAGGTTATGGCTTCACGCGAAGGGCACTATATACCAAGTAAGATTGGGATCTATTGTAAATTATCCTAAGGGATCGCCTAGCACTACCAGCCCCACTAAGGGGTTTAAGTATATCTAAAAGGGTTGCATGGCTCCAGGTATATAAAACAGAAACCTCAAATTAACAGGGGCTACATTCTAATACAGGCTTGCGTGTTAACAGAAACATAAATAACAGCT
This sequence comes from Bombina bombina, assembly GCF_027579735.1. Lineage (NCBI taxonomy): Eukaryota > Metazoa > Chordata > Amphibia > Anura > Bombinatoridae > Bombina > Bombina bombina. Next base: position 98,440,809 of record NC_069502.1, on the reverse strand, counting down.
ATGCCATAGAAGGAGATATAAAATACAAGCAACTGTGTCAAAACGTAAATATTAAATATTAAATCCAGGTTGTTACAACTTTAAACTTCTTTTAATAACAGGCTATAGGAATGTTACAGTCCAGGCGTCTGTCAGCCCCATGACTTTATTTGCAGAAATGAATGGGCTTTAGATGAGACCTGATGTTTTCGTGATACATCCGCTAAGTAAAAGTTCCAAGATAATGGAAGCCCCAAGTAACAGGCCATACTGTGTCTGCCAAAATTGTCCAGCAATTGAAGGCATCCATGTGCAAGGTAGAGAGTCTCCGGAGGGTGAGTGTAGAGAACATGGGTAATGTATTGGGTTGCGAACTCACGCAATGTGCAGGCAACGGCTTTGGCACTCCAGGGCCTCCCCCCAAAACCCCACAGGGCCTCAGCCGGTAAAAAGGGTTTCAATATACACTGAGTCTCGCTTGTTACACCTAGAAAAAACTGTGTCACTGGTGCTACTGTGGCCTCCACCTTCGTGAGTTTTGTGTGTGAGCTGCTCGGAATCTCAAAGGATGTACTGGCATACTGTGGCCTGTTTGAGGAAGTATAATTGATTTCCCCATACTCGCCCTGATAACGGGGTCCCTCCATATCACTAAGTTCCAAGTCTCCTTCAGCATTCACTGAGGTTGATGACATCAATAGAGGTTCCTGTGGGGCTGTCACCATTAGGCTTAGGCATAACGCTTCTATCCTGCACCAGTGCTTGTTGTCAAAAATGTCCTGGAAGTCAGATTCATCTCCGTCGGCCATTTTGATGTAATATGGGGTGTATTGTCAGTTTCTGCCATCTGTGTAGTGCCTTAAAATCAGTCCAAACCTGAAAAGCTCTTAGATCTTGAGAGTGTCCTGGGAAGGGATCGGGTATAAATACAAGCTTGTCCCGTTGTGGCTAGGTACCTCGGATAACCGAGGGGGGTAGCACAGCCTATTAGGTGCCACCGCACTAGGCCTCTATCATTCAATTTCATGCTGTTAGCTTCAAGAATACAGCTTAGTGAAGGATATAGGTTTCACCCCGGTGCCACGTAGCAGCACTAGGCTGAATATTAAAAGTAAAGATGTTAAATGACTCCCTAAATCGGCAGATTAAAAGAGATTCCACTAGAGCACAGAAAGATGCAACCATTCCCGATCACAGTTCAGACACGCCCCCACAAAAAAAATCTTAATACTGCTCAAGCACAAAATCATTACCTTCTAAAAACAACACAAAATACTTTTTTCCTTGCTATTCTCACCTCAAGGGCCCAATGATCTAAAGGTTTCTGGGCTGGCAAGATTATTAAAGAATACGCCAGTGTCTCTATTTCCCTGGTGAAACAGGATGTCTCACTAAGGAGTGTATTCTGCATTTTTGTATGTGGAGGAGATGCAGACATTATAAAAGTACACAATAAAATTTGTATTTTAAAAATCTTACAAAACGAATAATTGAACCATTTACACAAAAATATGCATGGAATTTTTTTATTGTAACAAAATTATTTTTACATGCTAAGGGGGTTCACAGGGATAACAAAGGAGGAGAGGAACTGAGGTTAGAAAAGGTTTGTGTAGGTTGTATGTAGAGCCTTTAAAGAGCACTTGAAACTTTCAAAACTAGGGTAGAGTCTTTTGGAACAAGGTAGAGAGTTCCACAATACAGGGGCCAATCTGGAGAAGTTCTGTAGATGGGAATGTGAGGAGGTGACAAGAGGAGAGAAGGAGGTTGTGAGGGGAGTGAAGGGGACAGGAGGGAGAGTATCTGGAAACAAGGTCTGAGATATAGGGGGAGCAGTGTTATTGATGGGCTTGAATGTCATAGTCAGAATTTTGTGTTAAATGGTGTAGGCTATAGGAAACCAGTGAAGAGATTGGCAGAGAGGTGCAGTATAAGAAGAGGGACGTGTAAGGAAGGTAAGTCTGGCAGAGGGGCTTTCCCTTTTTTACGATAATTCCACTAGGACAGCCCCTGTGTTTTGTGTAAAATGGTGTAGGCTATAGGAAACCAGTGAAGAGATTGGCAGAGAGGTGCAGTATAAGAAGAGGGACGTGTAAGGAAGGTAAGTCAGGCAGAGGGGCTTTCCCTTTTTTACGATAATTCCACTAGGACAGCCCCTGTGTTTTGTGTAAAATGGTGTAGGCTATAGGAAACCAGTGAAGAGATTGGCAGAGAGGTGCAGTATAAGAAGAGGGACGTGTAAGGAAGATAAGCCTGGCAGAGGGGCTGCCCCTTTTTTTACAATAATTCCAGTAGGACAGCCCCTGTAAAAGCGTCTGCATGAAAAAACGTGTCTTAACTTGTGAGGGTTAGATCATCGGGATCTATTTGTGCAGGATTAACAGCAAACAAAATGGTGACTTTGTAGGTTTAGCGATTACTTCACAGGTTGAAGAGCCTGTATGTTGATTGATCCCTTTTAATAAAGTGCAATTAACTTGCTGCGCTCCAAAACCATAGAGATCTTTTTTTTAAAGGGCCATGATATTTGAAAAATTAAATCCTCTTCTTTGAAGCTTGTAATTTTAAGACTAGCAAACCTGTTCTACTTTGCTGGGATTAAACACACAGTAGAAATACAGCTTGGGACCCACAGAGCACTACTGGACCCAAGCGGAAACTGTTTTTAATCCAATCAGCAGCTCTAGTCACATGGATCAGCTGTGTAACTAGTGCTGCTGATTGGATCAGCACTAGTTTCTGCTGGAATTAGACCATGTCCTTTCTCAACCATTATGGCCCTTTAACCCCTTAATGACCAACAATGTACCCTGTACGTCCATGGTCTTTCAATTTGGATTGCTTTTGTGATAGCACAGTCTTGCTGCCAGCGGCGAGACTGCACTATTCCAGGAAACCTGCAGGAAAAACCCTTAACTACCAGCTGGGTATGTCGTAGTCATTAAGGGGTTAAAGAGACCAGGGGCATTATTAGTACAGTGAGCAGGTGTGTTTGTTTTAATTAGTGTAAAAGTGCTTATTATTCATTTTGTAGGTTTAATTGATTGAGCTCGTAGCATTTGTATTTGGTGATGCTTCTGCATCATTATGACAGTTGGTAATTTCAATGTGTTTTACCATGTGCAAAGCAAGTGTTAATAATCAGAAACCTCTTGTTATAAGATTATGAAGTCCCCATAAATGTGTTGCTAAAACTGAATTGTGATCAGCCAAACAGGACTGGCACGTGTTTTTTGTATAGAGCGTTTTTTTGCTGAAACGATAATAAACAAAAGTGCTGCAGATAAATAATAAAAATGGCTGATATTTATTTTGTCAACATTAATAAAAGTTCACTCAACAAACATAAAAATGATCAAATGATAGATTACTATCAACCCTATTGGCCCTTTTATTAAGCTGAGGATGCAGCTTTGGGGCTTCAGGGTTTCAGGCTTGCACAATGATTGACAGCCTCTACTCCTATGCAATTGACCGCACACAATTAGGGAGCAGCCTTGCACAAGCAATGGCTTACGCAAATCATAAATGCAGGCAGCAGATGCTGCCCACTTGCCACAATGTCAGCTGGACAAGGTTTATGAGAGTGAACCTTGTCTGCTCAGCATATGATAAATGGAGCCCTATGTGTTCTAGTTTTTTAAAAAGAGACCTATCGGAACAGAGTGGACATGAAAGGAACATGTTTACTTCCCTGTCTTGCATCTAAATAAAGAAACATGAATATCTCTGTCCCTTAAAAAAACATATTCTTTATTTATGCTTATGGGTGTGGCACTGCCACCAATAAAACGTATTACTGCGCTTCTATCCAGCGGACCGCTTAGACAAAACATATTTTAATATTTTTAAAAAATGCTTTTTAACAGACACAATAGAAAGTTTGCATTTTAATATCTCTCCAAGCAGATAGAAAGGTATTAACTATGGCTGTTTTTTTTAAATACATTTACAAATATCTTGCAAATTACTTGTATTAAAAAAAAAAAATGCAATTAATAAAAAAAAATGTGTACTAGAAATAGTGCATTTCATTTTTGTATACCCAGTGGAGGTCGCACAATTTATGAGGATGGGTGAAATTCCCTATGTAACTTTATTTGTGTATAATTCATGCTGTGAAGCCATCTGTCTGAGAAATTACAACAGATCATTTTAAGGTCAATGAGATATAATGCATCATCATAATTTTTATTGTCATCTTAAAATGTTAATATAATTATAGTAATATATAAAAAAAAATGCTGAATCTATGTAATCTATATAAAACATAATACACACCTTAGGGTCTAAAAATCTGAATCCACAACCACAATCAACTTTTATTTCATTATTTACGGGGGGGGGGGGGGGGAATTCTCAAACACAATTACATCATTTTTTACTTCTAAAAGTAAAAATATGTTTTTTATTACATACTGATTTTTATTTGTATTTGTATTATTTGGTATGATCACCATTTGCTATAAATTTGTGCATAATTTTGTAATCCACATTATTCCATCACTCCTTTAGAGTGTCAAAAATGTCTCTCCTTTTTCCCTGATCAATGATGTTAGGTTCCAGTGATTGTGGAGGGAAAGATTTTATATTACTTTAGAATTGCTTGCTTTTCTTTGGACTTCAGGTAAACTTGGTACAGCATTAAAGGGATAGTAATCTCAAAACTGCAATGTGCATGAATACATTTCTATTTTAATTATACACATTTGTTCCATATTTTTCTATTAGCAAAAATGCTTCTAAGAAAGGCTATTACGTTTTTTAGCAACATACACAAATATGTTGTGAGGGCCCATGCACAAGTATTCAAACACCACACCTTCTCAGAGAGTCATCAGTGGCTTGTACGATACATATTAAGTCTTCACAGACACAATAAACACCCCCACCAGCTCTCTGAGCATGTGCTGTCACAGATTTTATGCATACGATGCTGAAAACATTAATAACCTTTACTAGATGCATTTTTGCCAATAGAAGTATACTGTAAAAGTGCTTCTATTTAAAATTGAGATGCACCTATGCACATTTCAGTTTTGACCTTTTTAACCCTATAATTTGGCCTCTATTTATCATAGAAGTTCCAAGTGAAAGTTCTGTTCAGCTGATAGTGTATCGATAATGTCCTTGTAGTATAAATTTATCTAAGACACTGCTGTCAAAACAAGCAGCGCTCAACCAGTTCTTTGCATACAAAGAAAGAAAACCCAATGGCCAAACAGAAGCCCACAAGCTATGTAGACTCAGCTCACCTGACGTTCCGTTCTATTTATCATAGTCTGGCGGACCTGATCCGACAGTGCGGATCAGGTCTGCCAGACCTTACTGAATACGGCAAGCAATATGCTCACCATATTCAGCATTGCACCAGCAGCTCACAAAAGCTGCTGGTGCAACGCCGCCCCCTGCAGACTCGCAGCCAATGGGCTGCCAGCAGGGGGTGTCAATCAACCCGATCGTACTCAGGTTGATTTCCGGCAAAGTCTGTCCGTTTGCTCAGAGCAGGCGGATAGGTTATGGAGCAGCGGTCTTTGTGTCCATTCGGAGCTTGATAGATAGGCCCCTTTGTGTTTAGTATTGCTGTCCTTCTAAAAAATAAATCATTTTCCACACAGCTTTAATACAGAATAGAGTGGTACTTATCTTTGGTCAAGTTTAGTTGATTTTGTGTAAGTCAGAGACTCGAGAATAGGCAAGGAATCCCCATGCCTGAATGTTTCTTGCACCATATTTAGTTTCAGACACTGTGGTGTCAACCTCTCATGTTGCTCTTCTCTCACATTAACAAATTCTGAATCGTAAGTAATTAAGACATTCTTCCAGTCTTCAACTATGAAACATTTATATTGTTTGACCCATACTAAACATTTCAATTTGTTTTTTGGATGAAGAAAATGTTAAGAGACCACCATTTGGCCATAAAGATTGAACTGCCAGTTGTCTTCGTACTGCGCATTTGCTTACTGGGGTAGGATGTTCCTGAATCCACGTTTTATTATTGAATTGCTCTATCCACTCTACAGAGGCTTTTTAATTGTACAGTTTTAGTAATTCATAGTAGGAGCATTGCACTTGACTTTTTACTGTTATTTTTATACTCCACACAGCCAAATTCAAGAACCAGCCAGACGAAAACTTCATCTGGTTTTATGGAGTAATGTTTATGAAGCTAAGCTTAAAAAGTGCTGCTAGTTATTTCCTTTGCCTGTATACAGTTTTTCCATCTATCCTGCATATTGTCCCTCTACCCTGCATAAGTTATGTTGTCATTCATCCACTCACAAATGCAATCATACTTTTTAAATGATGTGAAATTACATATTGAAAAGGTAATGAAGCCGTAATGAAAACAGTAAGAAATATTGCGCAAAAAAAGTTATAAGGAAAGAAAAAAAAGTCTGCGAAGGGCTTTAACATTGAGATACATACATATACATGTCTAAAGATGTATATGCATGTACAGTATCTCATAAAAGTGAGTACACCCCTCACATTTTTGTAAATATCTTGTTATATCTTTTCATGTGACAACACTGAAGAAATGACACTTTGCTACAATGTAAAGTAGTGAGCGTACAGCCTGTATAACAGTGTAAATTTGCTGTACCCTCAAAATAACTCAACTCACAACCATTAATGTCTAAACTGTTGGCAACAAAAGTGAGTACACCCCGAAGTAAAAATGTCCAAATTGGGCCCCACTAGCCATTTTCCCTCCCTGGTGTCATGGGAGTCGTTAGTGTTATAAGATCTCAGGGGTGAATGGGGAGCAGGTGTGGTACATTTGGTGTTATCACTCTCACACTCTCATACTGGTCACTGGAAGTTCAACATGGCACCTCATGGCAAAGAACTCTCTGAGGATCTGAAAAAAAGAATTGTTGCTCTACATAAAGATGGCCTAGGCTATAAGAAGATTGCCAAGATCCTGAAACTGAGCTGCAGCATGGTGGGCAAGACCATACAGTGGTTTCACAGGACAGGTTCCACTCAGAACAGGCCTCGCCATGGTCGACCAAAGAATTTGAGTGCACGTGCTCAGCATTATATCCAGAGGTTGTCTTTGGGAAATATACGTATGAGTGCTGTCAGCATTGCTGCAGAGGTTTAAGGTGTGGGGGAGTCAGCCTGTCAGTGCTCAGACCATATGCCACACACTGCATCAAATTGGTCTGCATGGCTGTCGTCCCAGAAGGAAACCTCTTCTAAATATGATGTACAAGAAAGCCAGCAAAAAGTTTGCTGAAGACAAGCAGACTAAGGACATGAATTACTGGAACCATGTCCTGCGGTCCGATGAGACCAAGATAAACTTATTTGGCTCAGATTCTGTCAAGAGTGTATGGTAGCAACCAGGTGAGGAATACAAAAACAAGTGTGTCTTGCCTACAGTCAAGCATGGTGGTGGGAGTGTCATGGTCTGGGCCTGCATGAGTGCTGCCGGCACTGGGGAGCTACAGTTCATTGAGGGAACCATAAATGCCAACATGTACTGTGACATACTGAAGCAGAGCATGATCCCCTCTCTTCGGAGACTGGGCCGCAGGACAGTATTCCAACATTATAACTACCCCAAACACACCTCCAAGACGACCACAGCCTTGCTAAAGAAGCTGAGGGTAAAAGTGATGGACTGGCCAAGCATATCTCCAGACCTAAACCCTATTGAGCATCTGTGGGGCACCCTCAGACAGAAGGGGGGGGGGGAGCGCAAGATCTCTAACATCCACCAGCTCCGTAATGTCGTCATGGAGGAGTGTAAGAGGACTCCAGTTGCAACCTGTAAAGTTCTGGTGAACTCCATGCCCAAGAGGGTTAAGGCAGTGCTGGAAAATAATGGTGGCCACACAAAATATTAACACTTTGGGACCAATTTTGATATTTCCACTTAGGGGTGTACTCACTTTTGTTGCCAAGGGTTTAGACATTAATTGCTGTGAGTTTAGTTATTTTGAGGGGACAGCAAATTTACACTGTTATACAGGCTGTACACTCACTACTTTACATTGAAGCAAAGTGTCATTTCTTACAAAAATGTGAGGGGTGTACTCACTTTTGTGAGATACTGTGTATATATATATATATATATATATATATATATATATATATATACACAGTATATATATATATATATATATATATATATATATATATATATATATATATATATATATATACAGGTGTGGAAAAATATCACTATGGCTCACTAGCCAGGGGTTAAAAGCTATTAGGTCAGAGGGAAAAGTTAGTAGTCCACTAAAAGTTGAAAATAGGAAAAAGTCAAATTACCTCGGTAGCTTACGGCTCTATTTTTTACAGCTCAATAGAAGCGAGGCCATACTCGGATGTTAACGTGTCTGTAACACCAAAACCCTGCCACACATATGCCTTTGGTATAATTTTTCCATTTTGCTACATCATAAAAATAATTTTATCTTACTCAGGCTGATTGTGAAAACATCTAAAAACTATTAATACTATTACTATTTAAATTAAGGAAACAGACAATTTTCTAATTTATAATAAACATAATTCAGTTTGCTCACTTTTGCCTTTAGGAAGACATGCAAAATTAGAGATTAATTCTCTAAAAAATATGAATTATATAAGGTAAATAATCTTTACAATATACTTCTATTATTTATTTTGCCTGCTTTTCATTCAAATTATGTAAAGTAAAAAAGAAAAGCATTTATTTTGCCTGCTTTTTATTCGATTTATCTCATAAACTTCCAGCTACACACTTAACAGTGATTGCTTGATCAGTGCATGACCTCTTTTTATATTGGTTCCTTATTGGCTACTGCAAATTATACAAATTAAAAATACTAGAAAAGCTTTTCAGGTAGTACCTACATGAAATACAAGCCATTACACTTTTGGTAACTAAATTAAAGGGACAGTCTAGACCCAATACTTATTCTTTATTACTTAGTCTTACATAACAGACAAGCATCTTGCACGAGGTTACACATCTATAAGCTATGCTTGTTAGCAGCTGAAAATGGTCGCCAATCTCCACCCACAGCTTTCTTCTTGTCCAGTTAGATGTTTTCTTTTATGACAGTTTAACAGTAAACGTTTACTATTTTTCAGTTAGCTATTTCCAATTGCACATGCACAAATCAGTGTGTGCAAGTAGGAAAGCGTATTCACAAGGCTATTGTGATTGGGAAAAAAAGGGCCATTCCAGCCAAAATTAGAAACCACATGGATGCAGTTCAGATGTCAATAGAAGCGTTTTTGTAATAAACATGTATTAGCAAAAATGCTTCTTATAAAAACTATAACCGTAAAAAAAGTGTATTTAAGTATGCCCCAGTATTTTAAACACAGCCCTTGCTTAGAAAGCCTGAGGTGCTTGAACCATCTGCTAATGAGTCAATTTGTTAGTTGCTGACATGATACAAGCCCCACTGGTGCTCTGGTCAGCTGCAGTATTTACAATTCTGGTGCACTGAGAATATCTAGCTATGGTTCACATGTACGTGCAGACAAAAATACTAACACTGAAACAGTGAAAACTATTACTAGAAGCATTTTTGCCAATCCATGTATATTGTAATATATATACAGATGTCTGCAAAAGTTTAGGCACCCCTGACAATTTCCATGATTTTCATTTATAAATAATTGGGTGTTTGGATCAGGAATTTCATTTTGATCTATCAAATAACTGAAGGACACAGTAATATTTCAGTAGTGAAATTAGGTTTATTGGATTAACAGAAATTAGACAGGTGCATACATTTGGGCACCCTTGTCATTTTGTTGATTTTAATACCTGTAACTACCTAGCACTGATTAATTGGAACACACAATTGGTTTGGTGAGCCCATTAAGTCTTGAACTTCATAGACAGGTGCATCCAATCATGAGAAAAGGTATTTAAGGTGGCCAATTGCAAGTTGTTGTTCTATTTGACTCTCCTCTGAAGAGTGGCAACATGGGGGCCTCAAAACAACTCTCAAATGAGCTGAAAACAAAGTTTGTTCAACATTATGGTTTAGGGGAAGGCTACAAAAAGCTATCACAGAGATTTAAGCTGTCAGTGTCCACTGTGAGGAACATAGCCTAAACTTTTGCATACGATTGTATGTCATTTATTTATGTACATTTCAACTTTAAGGGGAATGTCCCTTTAACATACCAAAATATACACCTAATAGGTAGGAGGAGCTTGGCGGCCATTTATGTCTCTCAACAAACAAGTTGTGCACTAAACCCGGTGCGTAAATAACGCAAATAAATGAGCGGTATCGCACTCTCCATAGCGCTGCCATTACAAGTTTCACAAAAACCTTCTTTTGTTGTGTGATATGGTGCCGTAAGCGCCATACCAAATAAAAGCCAAGCCCTGACTTGACGTGCTCGTACACGTTTTCCCCCATAGACACAATAGAGAGAAAAAAAACTAACACCTGCGATTGCGGAATGGAGATCGCTATAACGCAATTCCCATTGATGTCTATGGGGAAAAGAAAGTTATGTAAAAACCTAACACCCTAACATAAACCCCTAGCTAAATACCCTTAATCCACCACCCCCCGACATCGCTGACACTAAAAAAAGTATTAACCCCAAATACACCGCCCCCGGCATCACTGACTCTAAATAAAACTATTAACCCCTAAACCACCGCCCCCTATTGCTAACACCTAAATAAACCTTATAACCCCTAAACCACCAGCCCTCCCCCCACATCGCAACTAGGATTTTTTTATATTGTAAATTAGTTTTTTTTTATTTTATTTTTTTAAAATAGTAATGTCAGGTTAATTTATAGTTTAATCTTAGTTTTTTTTATTTCACAGGTAAGTTTTTATTTATTTGAAGGTAGTTATATTGTAAGTTTAATGTAAAGTTAGGGGGTGTTAGGTTTAGGGGTTAATAGTTCAATTTAGTGTGTTGCAATCTGGGGGGCCGGCAGTTTAGGGGTTAATAGTTTTAGCTTAGTATTTGCGATGTGGGGTGGACAGGGATTTAGGGGTTAATAGGTTTATTATAGTAGTAGCAATGTGGGGGACAGTGGTTTAGGGGTTAATAGGTTTATTATAGTAGTAGCGATGTGGGGGGGCGGCGGTTTAGGGGTTAATAGGTTTATTATAGTAGTAGCGATGTGTGTGGGAGGCGGTTTAGGGATTAATAGGTTTATTATAGTATTTGTGATGTGGGTGGGTGGCGGATTAGGGGTTAATACTTTAATTTAGTGTTGGCGATGTGGGTGGGCGGCGGATTAAAGGTTAATAGGTATTATATAGTATTTGCGATGCTGGGGATGGCGGTTTAGGGGTTAATAGTGTAGTTTAATGGTCTCAGATCGCGGAATGGATCGTGGCGGTATAAGCTATAACGCTAGCAAAATTGCCGGACCGCACAACCTGTAATATGGGCGCAATGAAAATTAAAAAATCAAAAGTAATTTTTTGAGTGCGGAATGGAGAGTTGAGTAAAGGCTAAAATGCTAGCGGTATAGCTGTAATCTTGCTGTATGAATACTTAAATGTTTAATGTACTTCTTACAAGCTTATAGATGTGGGACCAGTTGCAGGGTGATTCTCTGGTATGTAACAATAAGTAATCAAAATTATGTATTGGGTCTAAACTGTCTCTTTAAATTACATGTTTAAATGCCTATATATACTATGTATTTGTGAAGGTAATGTTGATATCTATTTAATGAGAAATGAATCAAAGTGCAATGAGGTGAACAAGTGCTTTGCTTAATTTGGTAATTATAATTCTGTTGCTCTGCTTCTAAAAGAGAAAGTTGCAATAGAAATTCTATACTATTTGTATACATTAAATGTAAGCTAAAATAAGAGTTCTTCTGTAAATGCCTGAGCTGTATTGCTGCTTCAGTTCAAATTGTATTACACGGGTCAAGAAATGCACTTCTGTCACATGACGTGATGTAATTGAACATGACATCTTACAAGTAGAGATCTGTTGAAATACCTGCGTTTTTATTAAAATCAAATAGATGACCTCTGTAGAGAAGAGTTTTTTGACATATTGGTATTTCCCCTACTGACCATATTGTAACATGATTGTATGTCATGTTTCATTTTATAACCCATGTATTGCATAGTGGTGATTATCTTAGCTGATGGTAAAATGAAAATGTATAATCCTTTTTACATTTTACCTGGATTTCAAGCTTGTGTAATGTGTTATTTTAAAAGCAGATGTATACACAATGCATAAAATACATGACATTTTAATAAAAAAAAAAATGCACTCGTGGTTAATTTTAAATTAAAGGGATATGAAACCCAAAAATGTTTTTTTGTGTGTGATTCAGACAGAGCTTATCATGTCATCAAAAATTTGCTTTGTTCCAATGCTATTCTTTGTTGAAGTGATACCTAGGTAGGCAACTAGAGCGCTACAGGAAATGGTGCTTCCATCTAGTGTTCTTGCAAATAGATTACATTCTTGCAAAACTTCTGCCATGTTATGCTCCAGAAATGGGCCAGCTCCTAAGCATACATCAACAAAAGATACCAAGAGAATGAAGAAAAATTGAAAATAGAAACAAATGAAAAAGTTATCTAAAATTGCATTCTCTAAGGCCTATTTATGAAATGTCTGTCGGACCTGATCCGACAGTGTGAATCAAGTCCGACAGACCTCGCTGAATGCGGAGAGCAATACGATCTCCGTATTCAGCATTGCACCAATTGGCCGCCAGCAGGGGGGGTGTCAATTAACCCGATCGTACTCGATCGTGTTGAATTCCGGCGATTCTTGTCCGCCTCATCAGAGCAGGCGGACAGGGTTATGGAGCAGCGGTCTTTAGACCGCTGCTTCATAACTGGTGTTTCTGGCGAGCCTGCAGGCTCGCCAGAAACATGGGCCCTCAAGCTCCGTACGGAGCTTGATAGATAGGCCCCTCTATCTGAACCATGAAAGAAAAAAAATTGGGTTTCATATCCCTTTAAGGTCTTTGAGTATTTAATGGACAGAGGTAGGTAAATTAAAAAGATACTTACATACTTTGATATTATAACCAAATCTTCCAATATTTGCTCCATATCTATATTCACCTTTAGAAGGTAATTATCCATGGAAATCATTCTGTAACCACCTCTCATCTAAATTATTCAGATATCTGTCCAATCAACACTTCCTTCTATAAAAATCCTGTGACATATACATTATAGCACTGCAACACAGGTCTACTTAATTGTATAACACACACCTGTACAAGATACTAGGGAATATAATACACATTTACATTTTACAGACCAACTGGGGGCAACTAAACATCACACATTCTAAATACAGACACAAAGCAAACATGTTTTAATTGTATGTAAATATGAGCTTCATATGCCAAAATCTGGTACATCAACAGAATTAGCGCCAGATTACAAGTGGAGTGTTATTTCATGCTCCCGCTCAAGCGTTAACTGCGCTAGAAGTTCAGATTTTTGCCCTCATCTAGTTGTTCTCGTATTATGAGTTGAAAGTAAACGTTTTTTTCTCTAGCGCTAACCAACATCTGGCACTAAAATACATTCTAAAGTTACTTATCAGGTTTGTCTGCATCATCCGAGATCAGAACACTTTAGGCCTTATAGTTTTCAGATTTAGGCACGTCAAATTGTTTTCTGAAGGTGAGTTTTTCTAAATCATCTTAAAGGGACAGTCAAGTCCAAAAAAAACTTTCATGATTTAAATAGGAAATGTAATTTTAAACAACTTTCCAATTTACTTATATCACCAATTTTGCTTTGTTCTCTTGGTATTCTTAGTTGAAAGCTAAACCTAGGAGGTTGATATGCTAATTTCTTAGATCTTGAAGACTGCCTCTAAGTTGAATGCATTTTGACCACTAGAGGGCATTAGTTCATATGTTTTATATAGATAACGTTGAGCTCATGCACGTGATTTTTTTAAATCTTCTGCTAACTCACAAGAGGTTTTGTTTCCTGTTCCTGAGTATAGTATTAAAATGATTTTCAGAGATTGAACCAAGCTTTGGTCTTTTCTTTTAATCCGTCTTCTAAATTTAATAGGATATTTCCTTTATCGGCTTCTAATGTAGAGCTTTGGGAACCTTTTTTCAGTGGTTGATGCTTCTAGTTCATTTTAGCCAAATGCACTACTATTCCCTTAATACATTTTTTCAGGAATCACAGGGACATGAAATTGGTAAACTTTCATCAAAAGGCTTTTTTTTTCAGCAAGAATTGCTTCTGTATTAGCTGTCTCTGCTTTCTGGTATGACAATTTGTCTGCACAAATCTCAGAAGACTCTGTGGATGAAGATTTTCAAAATTATTTGAAACTTCTAAAGTTGACTAATGCACTTATTTGTGGTCCCATTTGTGGGCCAATTTATGTCAACATTTAATCTGAAGGATGCATTCTTTCCTATTCCTAGAGCATCTTCAGTTTCTACGATTGGACTTTCAGGACACTTTTTTCAGTTTGTGGCTCTTCCATTTGGTCTTTCTATAGCTCCCAGAATTTTTTTTATAATAATAAGAACTTATGTAGTTCAGTTGCTTTATTGGTGGATGACATATTTGTTCAGGTTCCATTTTTATCCTTCGGCTGTATTTTATACCAACAGTCAACTCAGGGATGGAACTACCGGAGGTGCAGAGGTCACAACTCTTTAAATAAAAAGCATTGACCTGCCGCTGCCTGCACTGATATCATGTAAGTGTGACGTGATGCTTCACTAGTGTCTCTGTCTCTGACTACAGGGGTTAGTATTTCTGTTATACCCATTGGTGTTTATGTGTATGTGTGTATGTATGTATGTGACTGTGTGTGTATTTATGCATGTATGTGTGTATGTTTGTGGAACCAGCAAATTGAAGACCTTGTTACTACAGCATGGGGGGCTGGGGGATAAACATTGTCACTATACAGTACAACTATATACAGTAAGGGGGGGGGTGGACCATGTCACAGACTACTGTGGTCACTATATAAGTACTGGGGTGGGTAGGGTCAGGCCAGCCATCTCACCAGCAGATTACAGACTGTGTCACTAACTCACTATATACAGTACTGGTGGGTTAAACAGTGTCACTATATACAGTAATAGGGGGTCAGACCATCTCACAGACGGTGGGCATAGGGTACCTCCTTTTGAAGACATGTAATCTGATTCACACATTTGTTTTCTGTGTTAAATGAAAAAAAAAAATGATATGTATCAAATTCACATTTTTTTTTTTGGGGGGGGGGGTGGTGGCCCTTCTTAGATTCTTGCACCTGGGCCCTGTGGTTTCTAGTTAAGCCTCTGAGTCAACTGTTGTTTTCTTTGCAGACATGGTTGTAGAATTAATTAAAAATAGTTTTCTTTCTCATTTATCTAGAAACTATTTTCTATTAGTCATTATAGGCTTAGTAATTATGCAGCTTTTCTCTAACAGATCTTGGATCAAAGTTACAGTCAGTTTGCTCATAACTAGACTAAATTTCCAACCCATCTGTAGCTCAATGTAAGAAAGTGTTAGATTGGATAATTGCAGCATCAGATGTTCTTCCTTCAGCAAGGTTCCAAATAAGACCTCTTCAATTTTGCATGCTTTGATAATGGTGCAAATATTTCACTGAACTTTGTCATAGAATCCTATTGGATTCTTCACTGATGCAATCTCTTTCCTGGTGGATATCTTTATTAACTATGTCTGGGGGCATCCTCTTTTTGCCTGACTTGTAAAATTATGTCTTCAGACATTCTCTGGCATTGGGGTTCTGTTTGGGAAGAAGAGCACTGGGGAGTTTGGTTTTCTCTGAAGGCGAGGTTACCAATAATTTTCTTGGACTTAATCTTTAGGTCCCTTCAGAGCTGTCCTATTCTGAAAATAGAAATGTATCTACAGACAATGTTACAGCTGGGAACTTGCAGTTCCTTAGAAATCATTTAGGAAGTCTCAAGCATATTTGATTGAACACAGAAACATTTTCTATATTTTGCATCCCAGGAAGGAAATCTGGGAATCAGATTTCCTTACTATTTAATCCCTTCCACATGAATGTTATTTAATTGAAGTAGTTTTCTACTAATACACCTACAGTAGCTTGGGGATTGTGGGTATATGATATATGTACTGTATATACATTGTTTAATGTATATGTATTGTTAGAATATGTATGTATACTGTAAGCGTGATTGTAATAATCTCCTATTGTGTCCTTAGGCATGTGTTTTTACTTATTTTAAGTTTTCAGTTGCAAGTTATCAATATTCATATTTACATTATATTGAAAATGTGTAAAATATTGCAGTCACAATGTTGCATTTGTAATATTCATATGCCATAATATTATCATCTTGATTTTGCGTTACTTAATGTGATCAATTGCACTGTAGCAAATGTATTCTATATTAATATATATCTATATATTAATATTAATATGGAACACGTTTGCTACAGTTCGATCACAATATTGTAAGTAAAACATAATCACACAATCGCAATCACAATATTGTTAAATGTGAATATTACAAATGCAACATCGTGATCGCAATATGGTGAAAAATAAATATTGCAATCATGATTGTGCCCTCACTATAATTTAAATGTGAAAATTGAGAATGCACAATAGCAATCTTAAAATAAGTAACAATACAGACCTGAAAATGACTGCAATCATGCTTATAGTTTACATACATATTCTAACATTATACTATGCAATGTATTTTGTGTAAACAAGCTTTAAAGACAGCAGCCTTGCCACCACCTATATTGCAGCTCAGTGGCGATGTCGGTAGACTTTTGCTTAAGTTAACATCCCCATTATATCCTATGGGAGACATATCACCAATCTTCAGCCCACTTTTTTTAATATATCGCCAGACCGATGGACTGCAAGCCCGGCGAACCTAAACAGGCAATTTCTCGTTGGTCTTTGGATGTTTTAAATATCTTGGTATTTTTTTTTTTTTTTTTAACAAGCTTTACAGTTTTCTCTTTTTGAATCTGCATGCTTTGGACATTTACCTTCTGGCTTGGAAGTTTTTGTTGTTTTTTGCCAATATTTTCTGTTAGAAAACTTTCTGATTTTTCACTTTAAGATTTTTTTCAGATTTCATCAGTTAGGAGATTATAGCCCATCTCCTTGTCCTAATGTAAAGAATACACTTGACGGTTTCTTACTTAATTTAGATATTGTAAGAGTATTAGAAGTCTACTTTCAAATTATAAAGGTTTTTAGATAATCCTTTAATTTGTTTCTCCCTTGTTCCACGTAAAGATCAGAGGGCCACAGCAGATCTTTTATCTTTTTGGTTACATCTCTTAAATACCAAGGTTTATCTGGAGGTGGGATAGTCTTTTTCAAGACATATTATTGTCCTTTTATTTAGATCAGTTTCTTCTTCTTGGATTTTCAAGAATGAGGACTACATTGAATACATATGCAAGGCAGCAACATACTTTCTCTAAATTCTTCCACTTTGATTTGTTTTGGTAGTAAAGTCCTTCAGGTAGCAATGTTGGTAATTGGGTGCCCCCCTTAAAAATAGTGTCCCAACCAATTACTCATGGACTCCACAGCTTGGGTATTAGTTCCCAGGAGTAATGGTTTATAGGCTCTCAACACCTTATGAAAGAAAACATAATTTATACTTCCCTAATAAATTTATTTTGTGGAGTGAGAGTCCACGAGACCCATTCATTTTAATTTTATTTTAAATTCTTTTTTTTTGTTGGCAGTTCTACTTTGCAACTTATTTTCCCTAATTTGTCCTTTCCCACGTTTCTACTTCTCCTGTCTTGGCTATACTTCAGTCTAGAATATCAGATGGGTGGGAGGTATTAAGTGAGCATTGAAAATCTTTGCCTTCTTCTAGTGGTCAGGATTTTTTATTTTATTTAGCTTAGCACATCTTTTGGTTATATACCGTGGCTGCATTTTAATTATTTTGAGTGGTGTTAACGATCAACAGTGCTTACTTTTTTGTGCTCCACTTGTAATCTGGGCCAAGATATTCTTTTGGGTGGCATATTGAAAGCTTTATAAAATATTTTTTGGGTGACATAGGGTCATGAAAAATACTTTACTTAGAATGGTAAGCCCTCACCCTTAAGCCATTGCTATTGCTCTAAGCACTTTGGAGGAGGGCTGTCTTTTCTTGGTTATCACAAAAATAATTGCTATATTAGATATATTATAAAACTATACACATTTCTGAAATTAGATATAGATATGTATGTCTTGTTTGATGTGGCAAAAAAAACCCAAACAAAACTAATACCCTGTATTAACCTTTCACCCAATAAAAATGAATAAATCCTCCAATCGTCTTCCTCTTAATAATATACCAACAGTTTGTATTTACTGAAAAAAACAGTATCCATAACTCCCCAGCACCAAGAGCTATACTTAGTGCACCTTGTTTATTCTGTCTGCTGACACCAAGAGATGAACCCAGCGTGTGCAGTCAAGCGACACCAATAGATGCACCTTGTGTATGCTGTCAGATGACACCAATAGATTCACAAAGTGTATTCTGTCAGGTGACACCAAGAGATGCACCTATTGTATGCTATCCAATGACACCAAGAGATGCACCTAGTATATTTTGTCAGGTGACACCAAGAAATGCACCTATTGTGTGCTGTCAGGTGACACCAAGAGATGCACCTAGTGTGTGCTGTCAGGTGACACCAAGAGATGCACCTAGTGTGTGCTGTCAGGTGACAACAAGAGATGCATCAAGTGTGTGTTGTCAGGTGACACCAAGAGATGCACCTAGTGTGTGCTGTCCAAAGACACCAATAGATGCACCTAGTGTATTCTGTCTGCTGACACCAAGAGATGAACCTAGTGTGTGCAGTCAAGTGACACCAATAGATGAACCTAGTGTGTGCTGTCCAATGACACCAAGAGATGCACGTAGTGTGTGCTGTCAGGTGACACCAAGTGATGCACCTAGTGTATTCTTTCAGGTGACACCAAGAGATGCACCGAGTGTGTGCTGTCAGGTGACACCAAGAGATGCACCTAGTGTATGCTGTCCAATGACACCAAGAGATGCACCTAGTGTATGCTGTCAGGTGACACCAAGAGATGCACCTATTGTGTGCTGTCCAATGACACCAAGAGATGCACCTAGTGTATGCTGTCAGGTGACACCAAGAGATGCACCTAGTGTGTGCTGTCAGATGCACCAAGTGATGCACCTAGTATATTCTGTCAGGTCACACGAAGAGATGCACCTAGTGTATTGTGACAGGTGATACCAAGAGATGAACCTAGTGTGTGCTGTAAGGTGACACCAAGAGATGCACCTAGTGTATACTGTCAGGTGAAACCAAGAGATCAAGAAATGCACCCAGTGTATTCTGTCTGGTGACACCAATAAATGCACCTACTGTGTGCTGTTAGGTGACACCAAGAGATGCACCTAGTGTATTCTATCACACGATACGAAGAGATCCTAGTGTATGCTGTCAGGTGATATCAAGAGATGCACATAGTGTGTGCTGTCAGGTGACACCAAGAGATGCAACTAGTGTGTGCTGTCAGATGACACCAAGAGATGCACTTAGTGTGTGCTGTCACATGACACCAAGAGATGAACTTAATGTGTGCTGTCATATGACATCAATAGATGCACCTTGTCACTGTATGCTGTCACATGACACCAAGAGATGCACCTAGTGTGTGCTGTCAGATGACATCAAGAGATGCACCTAGTGTGTGCTGTCAGATGACATCAAGAGATGCACCTAGTGTGTGCTGTCAGATGACATCAAGAGATGCACCTAGTGTGTGCTGTCAGATGACACCAAGAGATGCACCTAGTGTGTGCTGTCAGATGACATCAAGAGATGCACCTAGTGTGTGCTGTCAGATGACATCAAGAGATGCACCTAGTGTGTGCTGTCAGATGACATCAAGAGATGCACCTAGTGTGTGCTGTCAGATAACATCAAGAGATGCACCTAGTGTATGCTGTCAGGTGACACCAAGTGATGCACCTAGTGTATGCTGTCAGGTGACACCAAGAGATGCACCTAGTGTATGCTGTCAGATGACACCAAGAGATGCACCTAGTGTATGCTGTCAGATGACACCAAGAGATGCACCTAGTGTATTCTGTCAGATAACATCAAGAGATGCACCTAGTGTATGCTGTCAGGTGACACCAAGTGATGCACCTAGTGTATGCTGTCAGGTGACACCAAGAGATGCACCTAGTGTATGCTGTCAGGTGACACCAAGTGATGCACCTAGTGTGTGCTGTCAGGTGACAACAAGAGATGCACCTAATGTGTGCTGTCAGGTGACAACAAGAGATGAACCTAGTGTGTGCTGTCAGGTGACAACAAGAGATGCACCTAATGTGTGCTGTCAGGTGACAACAAGAGATGAACCTAGTGTGTGCTGTCAGGTGACAACAAGAGATGAACCTAGTGTGTGCTGTCAGGTGACAACAAGAGATGAACCTAGTGTGTGCTGTCAGGTGACAACAAGAGATGAACCTAGTGTGTGCTGCCAGGTGACAACAAGAGATGCACCTAATGTGTGCTGTCAGGTGACAACAAGAGATGAACCTAGTGTGTGCTGTCAGGTGACACCAAGAGATGAACCTAGAGTATACTGTCAGATGACACCAAGAGATGCATCTAGTGTATTCTTTCCGGTCACTCAGAGAGATGCACCTAGTGTATTCTGACAGGTGACACCAAGAGATGCACCTAGTGTGTTCTGTCAGGTGACACTAAGAGATGAACCTAGAGTATACTGTCAAGTGAAACCAAGATATGCACCTAGTGTATGCTGTCAGGTGAAACCAAGGGATGCACCAAGTGTATTCTGTTAGGTGACACTAAGAGTAATACATAGTGTATTCTGTCAGGTGACACCAATAGATGCACCTAGTGTATTCTGTCAGGTGACACCACGAGATGCACCAAGTGTATTATGTTGGATAACACCAAGAGATGCATCTAGTGTAAATTGTCAGATGGCACCAAGAGATGCACCTAGTGTGTGCTGTCAGATGACACCAAGAGATGCACCTAGTGTGTACTGTCAGGTGACAACAAGAGATGCACCTAGTGTGTACTGTCAGGTGACAACAAGAGATGAACTTAGTGTGTGCTGTCAGGTGACAACAAGAGATGAACTTAGTGTGTGCTGTCAGGTGACAACAAGAGATGAACTTAGTGTGTGCTGTCAGATGACACCAAGAGATGCACCTAGGGGCCTAGTTATCAAGCTGTCAACCTCAAATACGCTGGAATTCCGCATTGTATTTGTGGCGAGGCTGATACGCCTTAGTTATCAAAGGCTCGAGACCGGCAAAAGTAGAATTTTGTGACGTAAGCATCGATCCGCCGGACACAGTCCGACACAGATCGATTCTTACGTCACTCCAGATGTTCCGCACACAAGTGCGGCACATTCTCACTACTTTTGCTAGTTATCAAAAAACTAGCAGGTACGCTCGGCACTTTTACGGCCCAGCGTACCTGGTTTTCAATCCGCCACCCCTGGAGGCGGCGGATCCCATAGGAATTAATGGGAGTCTGACCATAGCGAAAGTACAAGTTCGCTGCTGACAGACATCCCATTGATTTCTATGGGAGATGTCTGCACCTAACACCCTAACATGTACCCCGAATCTAAACACCACTAATCTGTCCCCCCCTACACCTCCGCAACTAAATAAAGTTATTACCCCCTAAACCGCCGCTCCCAGAGCCCACCGCAAGCTACTCTATACATATTAACCCCTAAACCGCCGCTCCCGGAGCCCACCGCAACTATAATAAATGTATTAACCCCTAAACCGCCGCTCCCTGAACCCGCCACAACCTATATTAAATGTATTAACCCCTAATCTGCCCCCCCTACACCGTCGCCACCTATAATAAATTTATTAACCCCTATCCTGCCCCCCCTACACCGTCGCCACCTATAATAAATTTATTAACCCCTAATCTGCCCCCCCCTACACCGTCGCCACCTATAATACATTTATTAACCCCTATCCTGCCCCCCACTACGCCGCCGCCACTGTAATAAAATTATTAACCCCTAAACCTAAGTCTAACCCTAACCCTAATGCCCCCCTAACTTAAATATTAATTAAATAAATTAACTCTTATTAACTAAATGAATCCTATTTAAAACTAAATACCTTTAAAATAAACCCTAATATAGCTACAATATAAATAATAATTATATTCTAGCTATCTTAGGATTTATATTTATTTTACAGGTACCTTTCAATTTATTTTAACTAGGTACAATAGCTATTAAATAGTTATTAACTATTTAATAGCTTACCTAGCTAAAATAAAGACAAATGTACCTGTTAAATAAATCCTAACCTAAGTTACAATTACACCTAACACTACACTATACTTTAATAAATTATTCCTATTTAAAAATAAATACTTACCTGTAAAATAAACCCGAAGATAGCTACAATGTAATTAAATTACCTGTAAAATAAATCCTAACTTAAGTTACAATTAAACCTAATACTACACTATCATTAAATTAATTAAATAAACTACCTACAAATAACTACAATTAAATACAATTACATAAACTAACTAAAGTACAAAAAATAAAAAAAGCTAAGTTCCAAAAAATAAAAAAATAAGTTACAAACATGTTAAAAATATTACAACAATTTTAAGCTACTTACACCTAATCTAAGCCCCCTAATAAAATAACAAACCCCCTCAAAATAAAAAAATGCCCTACCCTATTCTAAATTAAATAAATTTCAAAGCTCTTTTACCTTACCAGCCCTTAAAAGGTCCATTTGTGGGGGCATGCCCCAAAGAAAACAGCTCTTTTGCCTGTAAAAGAAAAATACAACCCTCCCCAACATTAAAACCCACCACCCACATACCCCTAATCTAACCCAAACCCCCCTTACAAAAACCTAACACTAATCCCCTGAAGATCATCCTACCTTTAGTTGTCTTCACTCAGCCGAGCCACCGATGGAACTGAAGAGGATATCCGGAGCGGAAGAAATTAATCCTCCAAGCGGCGCTGAAGAAATCTTCCATCCGATGAAGTCATCATCCAGGCGGCGCTGAAGAAAAGTCTTCGATCCGGCCGATGTCATCTTCAAAGAGGCGCTGAAGAAGTCTTCTATCCGGGCGAAGTCATCTTCCAAGCCGGGTCTTGAATCTTCCTTCCGCCGACGCGGAACCACCTTCTTCACCGACGGACTACGACGAATGACGGCTCCTTTAAGGGACGTCATCCAAGATGGCGTCCCCTCAATTTCCGATTGGCTGATAGGATTCTATCAGCCAATCGGAATTAAGGTAGGAAAATTCTGATTGGCTGATGGAATCAGCCAATCAGATTCAAGTTCAATCCGATTGGCTGATCCAATCAGCCAATCAGATTGAGCTCGCATTCTATTGGCTGATCGGAACAGCCAATAGAATGCGAGCTCAATCTGATTGGCTGATTCCATCAGCCAATCAGATTTTTCCTACCTTAATTCCGATTGGCTGATAGAATCCTATCAGCCAATCGGAATTGAGGGGACGCCATCTTGGATGACGTCCCTTAAAGGAGCCGTCATTCGTCGTAGTCCGTCGGTGAAGAAGGTGGTTCTGCGTCGGCAGAAGGAAGATTCAAGACCCAGCTTGGAAGATGACTTCGCCCGGATAGAAGACCTCTTCAGCGCCTCTTTGAAGATGACATCGGCCGGATCGAAGACTTTTCTTCAGCGCCGCCTGGATGATGACTTCATCGGATGGAAGATTTCTTCAGCACCGCTTGGAGGATTAACTTCTTCCGCTCCGGATGTCCACTTCGGTTCCATCGGTGGCTCGGCTGAGTGAAGACAACTAAAGGTAGGATGATCTTCAGGGGATTAGTGTTAGGTTTTTGTAAGGGGGGTTTGGGTTAGATTAGGGGTATGTGGGTGGTGGGTTTTAATGTTGGGGGGGGGTTGTATTTTTCTTTTACAGGCAAAAGAGCTGTTTTCTTTGGGGCATGCCCCCACAAATGGCCCTTTTACGGGCTGGTAAGGTAAAAGAGCTTTGAAATTTATTTAATTTAGAATAGGGTAGGGCATTTTTTTTATTTTGGGGGGGTTTGTTATTTTATTAGGGGGCTTAGATTAGGTGTAAGTAGCTTAAAATTGTTGTAATATTTTTAACATGTTTGTAACTTATTTTTTTATTTTTTGTAACTTAGCTTTTTTTATTTTTTGTACTTTAGTTAGTTTATGTAATTGTATTTAATTGTAGTTATTTGTAGGTAGTTTATTTAATTAATTTAATGATAGTGTAGTATTAGGTTTAATTGTAACTTAGGTTAGGATTTATTTTACAGGTAATTTTGTATTTCTTTTAGCTAGGTAGTTATTAAATAGTTAATAACTATTTAATAACTATTCTAACTAGCTAAAATAAATACAAAGTTACCTGTAAAATAAATATAAATCCTAAGATAGCTACAATGTAATTATTAATTATATTGTAGCTATCTTAGGGTTTATTTTACAGGTAAGTATTTATTTTTAAATAGGAATAATTTATTAAAGTATAGTGTAGTGTTAGGTGTAATTGTAACTTAGGTTAGGATTTATTTAACAGGTACATTTCTCTTTATTTTAGCTAGGTAAGCTATTAAATAGTTAATAACTATTTAATAGCTATTGTACCTGGTTAAAATAAATTGAAAGGTACCTGTAAAATAAAAATAAATCCTAAGATAGCTAGAATATAATTATTATTTATATTGTAGCTATGTTAGGGTTTATTTTAAAGGTAAGTATTTAGTTTTAAATAGGATTCATTTAGTTAATAAGAGTTAATTTATTTAGATTTATTTAATTAATATTTAAGTTAGGGGGGCGTTAGGGTTAGGGTTAGACTTAGGTTTAGGGGTTAATAATTTTATTACAGTGGCGGCGGTGTAGTGGGGGGCAGATTAGGGGTTAATAAATTTATTATAGGTGGCGACGGTGTAGGGGGGCAGGATAGGGGTTAATAGGTTTAATATAGGTTGCGGCGGGTTCAGGGAGCGGCGGTTTAGGGGTTAAACTATTTATTTAGTTGCGGAGAGGTGCGGGATCAGCAGGATAGGGGTTAATAATTTTATAATAGAGGGCGACGGTGTAGGGGGGGCAGGATAGGGGTTACTAGGTATACTGTAGGTGGCAGCGGTGTCCGGGAGCGGCGGTTTAGGGGTTAATACATTTATAAGAGTTGCGGCAGGGTCTAGGAGCGGCGGTTTAGGGGTTAATACATTTATAAGAGTTGCGGCAGGGTCTAGTAGCGGCGGTTTAGGGGTTAGTAACTTTATTTAGTTGCGAGGGGCTCCGGGGGCGCTGGTATAGGGGGTAGAACAGTGTAGTTTATTGTGAGTGCTTAGTGACAGGCTAGCAATAAAGCTGGGAAAAAGCCGAAGGGCAGCGAGATTGGATGAGTGATAACTGTCACAGTCCGCTGCTCATCGCCCCGTGGCTTTTTGACAGCTTTATTTGATAACTTAGGCGTATTTTTTCAGGTCCGCGGCGGCGATGTGAGGCGAGCTTAGGCGGGCGTATTGGGCCGGCGAAGCCAGAAAAGTAGACGGCTTGATAACTACCCCCCCTAGTGTGTACTGTCAGCTGACAACAAGAGCTTGACAAAGGCCCAGACTGGGCTGAAACGCGTTGCTTCACCTACCTTCCTTACCATTCAGGTGATCCGGACTCAAGTTCCTGTGCCGAGATTATTCAATTTCAAACAGCTGAGAACGGCGTGGTTCAACTACTGCAAATTGCTGCCGTATGCTGTGCTAAAGGAGAGACTGTGACGATTATTTTCCAAGTACCGAAATCAAACAGCTGAGACTACAGAGAACTGCTATGGTGTAAGTATTAAGTGAACACCTTAGTTTGTGGCTCTCTTCCTGTCTGTTGATTTGGATCTTCATCTCGTTACAGCTCCGGACGACTTCCAGCTCCAGCTGATGTGGATCTGAAGCTGATTTCTCTGGGATCTTTTTCTTTGGCCTCATTCTTTTAGGGATTGTTTTTAGTTTTGTTTTGACTTATATAGGGAGACTTAGTTCTTTTAAACTGCTACTACACATTGTAAATGCCTGATCAGCGTTATTTTAGGTTAACTTATTTTTGTTTTTATTTATTGTGTGTATGAAATGTTATATTGCTGTAATAAATTTATATTTATTTTATTTTTCGCTCTCTCTGTGAACCTTTGAAATACTGCAATTAATCACCTATTAATTAGAGGTTTGTGCATATTAGGTTTAAACTTCCTGTGCTAATTTTTGATAAATATCTGATGTATATATTCATTTCTTAAATAAGAATATAAGTCATTTTTTCCACCTGAATTTAGCTGTTTCAACAGCGCCATAGGTCCTCCTGTAGTATCTTTGGATACTGCTGTATTTTATTTGTATCTGTTGTTTGGAGTTAGAGGAATCTCCATTTACCTATTGGCTTTTTTGGTGTACATTCCTAGCGCAGAGTGATTACTATTTTTCTGGTTGACAACAAGAGATGAACCTAGTGTGTGCTGTCAGATGACACCAAGAGATGCACCTAGTGTGTACTGTCAGGTGACAAAAAGAGATGAACCTAGTGTGTGCTGTCAGGTGACACCAAAAGAAGCACCTAGTGTATTATGTTGGATAACAACAAGAGATGCATCTAGTGTATATTGTCAGATGACACCAAGAGATGCACCTAGTGTGTTCTGTCAGGTGACAACAAGAGATGAACGGAGTGTGTGCTGTCAGGTGACATCAAGAGATGCACTTGGAGTATTCTGTCCGGTCACACAAAGAGATGCACCTAGTGTATTCTGACAGGTGACACCAGAAGATGAACCTAGTGTGTGCTGTCAGGTGACACCAAGAGATGAACCTAGAGTATACTGTCAGGTGACACCAAGAGATGCACCTAGTGTATTCTGTCAGGTGACACCAAGGGATGCACCAAGTTTATTGTGTCAGATAACATCAAGGGATGCACCTAGTGTATGCTGTCAGGTGACACCAAGGGATCCACCAAGTGTATTCTGTCAGGGGACACTAAGAGTAATACATAGTGTATTCTGTCAGGTGACACCAAGAGATGCACCTAGTGTATTCTGTCAGGTGACGCCATGAGACACACCAAGTATATTCTGTATGCTGACACCAACACACACACCTAGTATGGGCAGTCAAGTGACACCAGAGATGCACCTAGTGTGTGCTGTCAGGTGACAACAAGAGATGCACCAAGTGTGTTTTGTCAGGTGACACCAAGAGATGCACCTAGTGTATGCTGTCAGATGACACCAAGAGATGCACATAGTGTATGCTGTCAGATGACACCAAGAGATGCACCTAGTGTATTCTGTCAGGTGACACCAAGAGATGCACCTAGTGTATTCTGTCAGGTGACACCAAGAGATGCACCTAGTGTATTCTGTCAGGTGACACCAAGAGATGCACATATTGTGTGTTGTCCAATGACACCAATAAATGCACCTAGTGTATGCTGTCCGATGACACCAAGAGATGCACCTATTATGTGCTGTCAGATGACACCAAGAGATGCACCTAGTGTGTGCTGTCAGGTGACAACAAGAGATGCACCAAGTGTGTTTTGTCAGGTGACACCAAGAGATGCACCTAGTGTATTCTGTCAGATGACACCAAGAGATGCACCTAGTGTATATTGTCAGATGACACCAAGAGATGCACCTAGTGTATTCTGTCAGATGACACCAAGAGATGCACCTAGTGTATATTGTCAGATGACACCAAGAGATGCACCTAGTGTGTTTTGTCAGGTGACACCAAGAGATGCACCTAGTGTATTCTGTCAGATGACACCAAGAGATGCACCTAGTGTATATTGTCAGATGACACCAAGAGATGCACCTAGTGTGTTTTGTCAGGTGACACCAAGAGATGCACATAGTGTGTGCTGTCAGATGACACCAAGAGATGCACTGAATGTATGCTGTCCGAAGACATCAAGCGATGCACCTAGTATGTTCTGTCAGGTGAAAATGCACCTAGTGTATTCTGTCAGATGACAACTAGAGATGTACCTAGTGTATGCTGTCAGGTGACACCAAGAGATGCACCTAGTGTGTTCTGTCAGGTGACACTAAGAGATGCACCTAGTGTGTGCTGTCAGATGACACCAAGATATGCATCTAGTGTGTGCTGTCAGGTGACACCAAGAGATGCACCTAGTGTGTTCTGTCAGGTGACACTAAGAGATGCACCTAGTGTGTGCTGTCAGATGACACCAAGATATGCATCTAGTGTGTGCTGTCAGGTGACACCAAGTGATGCACCTAGTGTGTTCTGTCAGGTGACATCAAGAGATGCACCTAGTGTATGCTGTCAGGTGACACCAAGAGAGGCACCTAGTGTGTGCTGTCAGATGACACCAAGAGTTGCACCTAGTGTATGCTGTCAGGTGACACCAAGAGATGCACCTAGTGTGTGCTGTCAGATGACACCAAGAGATGCACCTAGTATGTGTTGTCAGGTAACACCAAGATATGCACCTAGTGTATGCTGTCAGGTGACACCAAGTGAGGATTCTAGTGTGTTCTGTCAGGTGACACCAAGAGATGCACCTAGTGTGTTCAGTCAGGTGAAACCAAGAGATTCACCTAGTGTGTTCTGTCAGGTGACACCAAGAGATGCACCTAGTGTATGCTGTTAGGTGACACCAAGTGATGCACATACTGTGTGCTGTCAGTTGACACTAAGAGATGCACCTAGTGTGTTCTGTCAGATGACACCAAGAGATGCACCTAGTGTGTGCTACTGTGCTGTCAGTTGACACTAAGAGATGCACCGAGTGTGTATGCTGTCAGATGACACCAAGTGATGCACCTAGTGTGTGCTGTCAGATGACACCAAAAGATGCACCTAGTGTGTGCTGTCAGGTGACACCAAGAGATGAACATAGTGTGTGCTGTCAGATGACACCAAGTGATGCACCTAGTGTATGCTGTCAGGTGACACCAAGAGATGCACCTAGTGTGTGCTGTCAGGTGACACCAAGAGATGCACATAGTGTGTGCTGTTAGGTGACACCAAGAGATGCACCTAGTGTGTGCTGTCAGGTGACACCAAGAGATGCAACTAGTGTATGCTGTCAGGTGACACCAAGAGATGCACCTAGTGTGTGCTGTCAGGTGACACCAAGAGATGCACCTAGTGTGTGCTGTCAGATGACACCAAGTGATGCACCTAGTGTATGCTGTCAGGTGACACCAAGAGATGCACCTAGTGTGTGCTGTCAGGTGACACCAAGAGATGCACCTAGTGTGTGCTGTTAGGTGACTCCAAGAGATGCACATAGTGTGTGCTGTTAGGTGACACCAAGAGATGCACCTAGTGTGTGCTACTGTGCTGTTAGGTGACACCAAGAGATGTACCGAGTGTGTGTTGTCAGGTGACACCAAGAGATGCACATAGTGTGTGCTGTTAGGTGACACCAAGAGATGCACCTAGTGTGTGCTACTGTGCTGTTAGGTGACACCAAGAGATGTACCGAGTGTATGCTGTCAGGTGACACCAAGAGATGCACATAGTGTGTGTTGTCAGGTGACACCAAGAGATGCACCGAGTGTGTGTTGTCAGGTGACACCAAGAGATGCACATAGTGTATGCTGTTAGGTGACACCAAGAGATGCACCTAGTGTGTGCTGTCAGGTGACACCAAGAGATGCACCTAGTGTGTGCTGTCAGATGACACCAAGTGATGCACCTAGTGTATGCTGTCAGGTGACACCAAGAGATGCACATAGTGTGTGCTGTCAGGTGACACCAAGAGATGCACATAGTATGTGCTGTTAATTGACACCAAGAGATGCACATAGTGTGTGCTGTTAGGTGACACCAAGAGATGCACCTAGTGTGTGCTACTGTGCTGTTAGATGACACCAAGAGATGCACCGAGTGTGTGCTGTCAGGTGACACCAAGAGATGCACATAGTGTGTTCTGTCTGGTGACACCAAGAGATGCACCTAGTGTGTTCTGTCAGGTGACACCAAGAGATGCCCCTAGTGTGTTCTGTCAGGTGACACCAAGAGATGCACCTAGTGTGTTCTGTCAGGTGACACCAAGAGATGCACCTAGTGTGTGCTACTGTGCTGTCAGTTGACACTAAGAGATGCACCTAGTGTGTGCTGTCAGGTGACACCAAGCGATGCACATAGTGTGTGCTGTTAGGTGACACCAAGAGATGCACCTAGTGTGTGCTGTCAGATGACACCAAGTGATGCACCTAGTGTGTGCTGTCAGATGACACCAAGAGATGCACATAGTGTATGCTGTCAGGTGACACCAAGAGATGCACATAGTGTGTGCTGTCAGGTGACACCAAGAGATGCACATAGTGTGTGCTGTCAGATGACACCAAGTGATGCACCTAGTGTATGCTGTCAGGTGACACCAAGAGATGCACATAGTGTGTGCTGTTAGGTGACACCAAGTGATGCACCTAGAGTATGCTGTCAGGTGACACCAAGAGATGTACATAGTGTGTGCTGTCAGGTGACACCAAGAGATGCACCTAGTGTGTGCTACTGTGCTGTTAGGTGACACCAAGAGATGCACCGAGTGTGTGCTGTCAGGTGACACCAAGAGATGCACCAAGTGTGTGTTGTCAGGTGACACCAAGAGATGCACCGAGTGTGTGTTGTCAGGTGACACCAAGAGATGCACCGAGTGTGTGTTGTCAGGTGACACCAAGAGATGCACATAGTGTATGCTGTTAGGTGACACCAAGAGATGCACCTAGTGTGTGCTGTCAGGTGACACCAAGAGATGCACCTAGTGTGTGCTGTCAGATGACACCAAGAGATGCACATAGTGTGTGCTGTCAGGTGACACCAAGAGATGCACATAGTGTGTGCTGTCAGGTGACACCAAGAGATGCACCTAGTGTGTGCTGTCAGGTGACAAAAAGAGATGCACCTAGTGTGTGCTGTCAGATGACACCAAGAGATGCACATAGTGTATGCTGTCAGGTGACACCAAGAGATGCACCTAGTGTGTGCTGTTAGGTGACACCAAGAGATGCACCTAGTGTGTGCTACTGTGCTGTTAGGTGACACCAAGAGATGCACCAAGTGTGTGTTGTCAGGTGACACCAAGAGATGCACCAAGTGTGTGTTGTCAGGTGACACCAAGAGATGCACCGAGTGTGTGTTGTCAGGTGACACCAAGAGATGCACCGAGTGTGTGTTGTCAGGTGACACCAAGAGATGCACATAGTGTATGCTGTTAGGTGACACCAAGAGATGCACCTAGTGTGTGCTGTCCGATGACACCAAGAGATGCACCGAGTGTGTGCTGTCAGATGACACCAAGAGATGCACCTAGTGTGTGCTGTCAGATGACACCAAGAGATGCACCAAGTGTATATTGTCAGATGACAGAGATAGATGCACCTAATATATGCTGTACAATGACACCAAGAAATGCACCTAGTGTATGCTGTCCGATGACACCAAGAGATGCACCTATTATGTGCTGTCAGATGACACCAAGAAATGCACCTAGTGTATGCTGTCCGATGACACCAAGAGATGCACCTATTATGTGCTGTCAGATGACACCAAGAGATGCACCTAGTGTGTGCTGTCAGGTGACACCAAGAGATGCACATAGTGTGTGCTGTCAGGTGACACCAAGAGATGCAACTATTATGTGCTGTAAGATGACACCAAGAGATGCACCTAGTGTGTGCTGTCAGGTGACAACAAGAGATGCACCAAGTGTGTTTTGTCAGGTGACACCAAGAGATGCACCTAGTGTATTCTGTCAGATGACACCAAGAGATGCACCTAGTTTATATTGTCAGATGACACCAAGAGATACACTGAATGTATGCTGTCCAATGACATCAAGCGATGCACCTAGTGTGTTCTGTCAGGTGAAAATGCACCTAGTGTATTCTGTCAGATGATACCTAGAGATGTACCTAGTGTATGCTGTCAGGTGACACCAAGAGATGCACCTAGTATATTCTGTCAGATGATACCTAGAGATGTACCTAGTGTATGCTGTCAGGTGACACCAAGAGATGCACCTAGTGTATTCTGTCAGATGACACCAAGAGATGCACCTAGTGTATGCTGTCAGATGATACATAGAGATGTACCTAGTGTATGCTGTCAGGTGACACCAAGAGATGCACCTAGTGTATTCTGTCAGATGATACCTAGAGATGTACCTAGTGTATGCTGTCAGGTGACACCAAGAGATGCACCTAGTGTATTCTGTCAGATGACACCAAGAGATGCATCTAGTGTGTGCTGTCAGGTGACACCAAGAGATGCACCTAGTGTGTTCTGTCAGGTGACACCAAGAGATGCACCTAGTGTATGCTGTCAGGTGACACCAAGAGAGGCACCTAGTGTGTGCTGTCAGATGACCCCAAGAGTTGCACCTAGTGTATGTTGTCAGGTGACACCAAGAGATGCACCTAGTGTGTGCTGTCAGGTAACACCAAGATATGCACCTAGTGTATGCTGTCAGGTGACACCAAGTGAGGATTCTAGTGTGTTCTGTCAGGTGACACCAAGAGATGCACCTAGTGTGTGCTACTGTGCTGTCAGTTGACACTAAGAGATGCACCTAGTGTGTGCTGTCAGGTGACACCAAGAGATGCACCTAGTGTGTTCTGTCAGGTGACACCAAGAGATGCACCTAGTGTATGCTGTCAGGTGACACCAAGAGAGGCACCTAGTGTGTGCTGTCAGATGACCCCAAGAGTTGCACCTAGTGTATGTTGTCAGGTGACACCAAGAGATGCACTTAGTGTGTGCTGTCAGATGACACCAAGGGATGCACCTAGTATGTGTTGTCAGGTAACACCAAGATAGGCACCTAGTGTATGCTGTCAGGTGACACCAAGTGAGTATTCTAGTGTGTTCTGTCAGGTGACACCAAGAGATGCACCTAGTGTGTTCTGTCAGGTGACACCAAGAGATGCACCTAGTGTGTTCTGTCAGGAGACACCAAGAGATGCACCTCGTGTGTTCTGTCAGGTGACACCAAGAGATGCACCTAGTGTGTTCTGTCAGATGACACCAAGAGATGCACCTAGTGTGTGCTGTCAGGTGACACCAAGCGATGCACATAGTGTGTTGTTAGGTGACACCAAGAGATGCACCTAGTGTGTGCTGTCAGATGACACCAAGTGATGCACCTAGAGTGTGCTGTCAGATGACACCAAGAGATGCACATAGTGTGTGCTGTCAGATGACACCAAGTGATGCACCTAGTGTGTGCTGTCAGATGACACCAAGAGATGCACATAGTGTGTGCTGTCAGATGACACCAAGAGATGCATCTAGTGTGTGCTGTCAGGTGACACCAAGAGATGCACCTAGTGTATGCTGTCAGATGACACCAAGAGATGCACATAGTGTATGCTACTGTGCTGTCAGTTGACACTAAGAGATGCACCTAGTGTGTGCTGTCAGGTGACACCAAGCGATGCACATAGTGTGTTGTTAGGTGACACCAAGAGATGCACCTAGTGTGTGCTGTCAGATGACACCAAGTGATGCACCTAGTGTGTGCTGTCAGATGACACCATGAGATGCACATAGTGTGTGCTGTCAGATGACACCAAGTGATGCACCTAGTGTGTGCTGTCAGATGACACCAAGAGATGCACATAGTGTGTGCTGTCAGATGACACCAAGAGATGCATCTAGT
Organism: Bombina bombina; assembly: GCF_027579735.1. Classification (NCBI taxonomy): domain Eukaryota; kingdom Metazoa; phylum Chordata; class Amphibia; order Anura; family Bombinatoridae; genus Bombina; species Bombina bombina. The sequence goes on along the minus strand of NC_069502.1, from coordinate 98,407,148 downwards.
GTGTGCTGTCAGGTGACACCAAGAGATGCACCGAGTGTATGCTGTCAGATGACACCAAGAGATGCACATAGTGTATGCTGTCAGGTGACACCAAGAGATGCACATAGTGTATGCTGTCAGGTGACACCAAGAGATGCACATAGTGTGTGCTGTCAGGTGACACCAAGAGATGCACATAGTGTGTGCTGTTAGGTGACACCAAGAGATGCACCTAGTGTGTGCTGTCAGATGACACCAAGTGATGCACCTAGTGTATGCTGTCATGTGACACCAAGAGATGCACATAGTGTGTGCTGTCAGGTGACACCAAGAGATGCACATAGTGTGTGCTGTTAGGTGACACCAAGAGATGCACCTAGTGTGTGCTACTGTGCTGTTAGGTGACACCAAGAGATGCACATAGTGTGTGCTGTTAGGTGACACCAAGAGATGCGCCTAGTGTGTGCTACTGTGCTGTTAGGTGACACCAAGAGATGCACATAGTGTGTGCTGTCAGGTGAAACCAAGAGATGCACATAGTGTGTGCTGTTAGGTGACACCAAGAGATGCACCTAGTGTGTGCTACTGTGCTGTTAGGTGACACCAAGTGATGCACCTAGTGTATGCTGTCATGTGACACCAAGAGATGCACATAGTGTGTGCTGTCAGGTGACACCAAGAGATGCACATAGTGTGTGCTGTTAGGTGACACCAAGAGATGCACCTAGTGTGTGCTACTGTGCTGTTAGGTGACACCAAGAGATGCACATAGTGTGTGCTGTTAGGTGACACCAAGAGATGCACCTAGTGTGTGCTGTCAGGTGACACCAAGAGATGCACCAAGTGTGTGTTGTCAGGTGATACCAAGAGATGCACCGAGTGTGTGTTGTCAGGTGACACCAAGAGATGCACATAGTGTGTGCTGTCAGGTGACACCAAGAGATGCACATAGTGTGTGCTGTTAGGTGACACCAAGAGATGCACATAGTGTGTGCTGTTAGGTGACACCAAGAGATGCACCTAGTGTGTGCTACTGTGCTGTTAGGTGACACCAAGAGATGCACCGAGTGTGTGCTGTCAGGTGACACCAAGAGATGCACCAAGTGTGTGTTGTCAGGTGATACCAAGAGATTCACCGAGTGTGTGTTGTCAGGTGACACCAAGAGATGCACCTAGTGTGTGCTGTCAGATGACACCAAGTGATGCACCTAGTGTATGCTGTCAGATGACACCAAGAGATGCACATAGTGTGTGCTGTCAGATGACACCAAGAGATGCACCGAGTGTGTGCTGTCAGTTGACACCAAGAGATGCACCTAGTGTATGCTGTCAGGTGACACCAAGAGATGCACATAGTGTATGCTGTCAGGTGACACCAAGTGTTGCACCTAGTGTGTGCTGTCAGATGACACCAAGAGATGCACCGAGTGTGTGCTGTCAGGTGACACCAAGAGATGCACATAGTGTATGCTGTCAGGTGACACCAAGTGATGCACCTAGTGTGTGCTGTCAGATGACACCAAGAGATGCACCGAGTGTATTCTGTCAGATGACACCAAGAGATGCACATAGTGTATGCTGTCAGATAACACCAAGTGATGCACCTAGTGTATGCTGTCAGATGACACCAAGAGATGCACCTAGTGTGTGCTGTCAGATGACACCAAGAGATGCACCTAGTGTGTGCTGTCAGATGACACCAAGAGATGCACCTAGTGTGTGCTGTCAGATGACACCAAGAGATGCACATAGTGTGTGCTGTTAGGTGACACCAAGTGATGCACCTAGTGTATGCAGTCAGATGACACCAAGAGATGCACCTAGTGTGTGCTGTCAGATGACACCAAGAGATGCACATACTGTGTGCTGTTAGGTGACACCAAGTGATGCACCTAGTGTGTGCTGTCAGATGACACCAAGAGATGCACATAGTGTATGCTGTCAGATGACACCAAGAGATGCACATAGTGTATGCAGTCAGATGACACCAAGAGATGCACCTAGTGTGTGCTGTCAGATGACACCAAGAGATGCACCTAGTGTGTGCTGTCAGATGACACCAAGAGATGCACATAGTGTATGCTGTCAGATGACACCAAGAGATGCACCTAGTGTGTGCTGTCAGATGACACCAAGAGATGCACCTAGTGTGTGCTGTCAGATGACACCAAGAGATGCACATAGTGTGTGCTGTCAGATGACACCAAGAGATGCACCTAGTGTATGCTGTCAGATGACACCAAGAGATGCACCTAGTGTGTGCTGTCAGATGACACCAAGAGATGCACCGAGTGTATGCTGTCAGATGACACCAAGAGATGCACATAGTGTGTGCTGTCAGATGACACCAAGTGATGCACCTAGTGTGTGCTGTCAGATGACACCAAGAGATGCACCGAGTGTATGCTGTCAGATGACACCAAGAGATGCACATAGTGTATGCTGTCAGGTGACACCAAGACATGCACATAGTGTGTGCTGTCAGATGACACCAAGAGATGCACCGAGTGTATGCTGTCAGATGACACCAAGAGATGCACATAGTGTATGCTGTCAGGTGACACCAAGAGATGCACATAGTGTGTGCTGTCAGATGACACCAAGAGATGCACATAGTGTATGCTGTCAGATGACACCAAGAGATGCACATAGTGTATGCTGTCAGATGACACCAAGAGATGCACATAGTGTATGCAGTCAGATGACACCAAGAGATGCACCTAGTGTGTGCTGTCAGATGACACCAAGAGATGCACCTAGTGTGTGCTGTCAGATGACGCCAAGAGATGCACATAGTGTATGCTGTCAGATGACACCAAGAGATGCACCTAGTGTGTGCTGTCAGATGACACCAAGAGATGCACCTAGTGTGTGCTGTCAGATGACACCAAGAGATGCACATAGTGTGTGCTGTCAGATGACACCAAGAGATGCACCTAGTGTATGCTGTCAGATGACACCAAGAGATGCACCTAGTGTGTGCTGTCAGATGACACCAAGAGATGCACCGAGTGTATGCTGTCAGATGACACCAAGAGATGCACATAGTGTGTGCTGTCAGATGACACCAAGTGATGCACCTAGTGTGTGCTGTCAGATGACACCAAGAGATGCACCGAGTGTATGCTGTCAGATGACACCAAGAGATGCACATAGTGTGTGCTGTCAGATGACACCAAGTGATGCACCTAGTGTGTGCTGTCAGATGACACCAAGAGATGCACCGAGTGTATGCTGTCAGATGACACCAAGAGATGCACATAGTGTATGCTGTCAGGTGACACCAAGAGATGCACATAGTGTGTGCTGTCAGATGACACCAAGAGATGCACCGAGTGTATGCTGTCAGATGACACCAAGAGATGCACATAGTGTATGCTGTCAGGTGACACCAAGAGATGCACATAGTGTGTGCTGTCAGATGACACCAAGAGATGCACATAGTGTATGCTGTCAGATGACACCAAGAGATGCACATAGTGTATGCTGTCAGGTGACACCAAGAGATGCACATAGTGTATGCAGTCAGATGACACCAAGTGATGCACCTAGTGTATGCTGTCAGATGACACCAAGAGATGAACCTAGTGTATATTGTCAGATGACACCAAGAGATGCACCTAGTGTGTGCTGTTAGGTAACACCAAGAGATACACCTAGTGTGTGCTGTCAGGTCACACAAAGAGATACACCTAGTGTGTGCTGTCAGGTGACACCAAGAGATGCACATAGTGTATGCTGTCAGATGACACCAAGAGATGCACCTAGTGTGTGCTGTCAGATGACACCAAGAGATGCACCTAGTGTGTGCTGTCAGTTGACACCAAGAGATGCACATAGTGTGTGCTGTCAGATGACACCAAGAGATGCACCTAGTGTATGCTGTCAGATGACACCAAGAGATGCACCTAGTGTGTGCTGTCAGATGACACCAAGAGATGCACCGAGTGTATGCTGTCAGATGACACCAAGAGATGCACATAGTGTGTGCTGTCAGATGACACCAAGTGATGCACCTAGTGTGTGCTGTCAGATGACACCAAGAGATGCACCGAGTGTATGCTGTCAGATGACACCAAGAGATGCACATAGTGTGTGCTGTCAGATGACACCAAGTGATGCACCTAGTGTGTGCTGTCAGATGACACCAAGAGATGCACCGAGTGTATGCTGTCAGATGACACCAAGAGATGCACATAGTGTATGCTGTCAGGTGACACCAAGAGATGCACATAGTGTGTGCTGTCAGATGACACCAAGAGATGCACCGAGTGTATGCTGTCAGATGACACCAAGAGATGCACATAGTGTATGCTGTCAGGTGACACCAAGAGATGCACATAGTGTGTGCTGTCAGATGACACCAAGAGATGCACATAGTGTATGCTGTCAGATGACACCAAGAGATGCACATAGTGTATGCTGTCAGGTGACACCAAGAGATGCACATAGTGTATGCAGTCAGATGACACCAAGTGATGCACCTAGTGTATGCTGTCAGATGACACCAAGAGATGAACCTAGTGTATATTGTCAGATGACACCAAGAGATGCACCTAGTGTGTGCTGTTAGGTAACACCAAGAGATACACCTAGTGTGTGCTGTCAGGTCACACAAAGAGATACACCTAGTGTGTGCTGTCAGGTGACACCAAGAGATGCACCTAGTGTATGCTGTCAGATGACACCAAGAGATGCACCTAGTGTATGCTGTCAGATGACACCAAGAGATGCACCTAGTGTAAGCTGTCAGATGACACCAAGTGATGCACCTAGTGTATGCAGTCAGATGACACCAAGTGATGCACCTAGTGTATGCAGTCAGATGACACCAAGAGATGCACCTAGTGTATGCAGTCAGATGACACCAAGTGATGCACCTAGTGTATGCAGTCAGATGACACCAAGTGATGCACCGAGTGTATGCAGTCAGATGACAACAAGTGATGCACCTAGTGTATGCAGTCAGATGACACCAAGTGATGCACCTAGTGTATGCAGTCAGATGACACCAAGTGATGCACCTATTGTATGCATTCAGATGACACCAAGTGATGCACCGAGTGTATGCTGTCAGATGACACCAAGAGATGCACCTAGTGTATGCATTCAGATGACACCAAGTGATGCACCTAGTGTGTGCTGTCAGATGACACCAAGTGATGCACCTAGTGTATGCTGTCAGATGACACCAAGTGATGCACCTAGTGTATGCAGTCAGATGACACCAAGTGATGCACCTAGTGTATGCTGTCAGATGACACCAAGAGATGCACCTAGTGTAAGCTGTCAGATGACACCAAGTGATGCACCTAGTGTATGCTGTCAGATGACACCAAGTGATGCACCTAGTCTATACAGTCAGGTGAAACAAAATATTGCACCTAGTGGATGCCATCAAGTAATTGTTATTACTAATCTATGTTGAACGCACATTAGTCAGAGACATGAAACCCTCATTTTTAGCAAAAGGCTCTGTGTGCCTCGTTTTGCGTGTTTTTTTGTTTTTGTGTCAATTTACAGTGATCATCTGCATCTTCCAACTCACTTGTTTGAAAAAAGCAGATTTTCCTCCTTCACATGTCCCTGTAGTCATCTCATTTAAATATTTTGGCCTGTGGACATACTTCAGGATGGTTTATAATGACTGGTCTGGAGTCATCGATTATTTCAAAATGACTTCATGAAGATCATCCTTTTTGACTAGGGTAGGTGGTACAGGTGCCAAGATATGGTTGTCATTAAAGCCTTTGCTTCCTATATGCATAAAGCTATAAGGAATAGCATCTGCTTTTAAGTACATATTTATTGAATCAGATGTCATCATACACTATCTGATAACCAGTTCAGACAATGGCCTCTATTTTTCAAACCGTCAACTGAAAATGCACCTGAATTCCACGTCGTAGTTGTCGCAAGATTGATGCGCCATAGTTATCGAAGCCTTAAGATCGCAAGAATTTGAAATTTTTGATGTAACATACGATCCCATGGTCTCAATTCGACGCAGATTGATGCAAATAGAAATCACACGTAATTCAAGCGAAATTCTGTGTATTCGCCGTGACATTCGACACAATTTGAAGCTTTTCAAAAGTTATCAAAAAATGAACAGTTACGCTCGCGTCTCATACGACGCAGCAAACCTAGTTTTCAATCCGCCTTAGAGGTCGTGGATGCTATAGTAGTCAATGGGAATCGGAAAACAGAAATCTTATGTTCGATGCTGCTAGAGTGAAGCATTTCACCTAATAAAACTCAATGGAAAGCATTATTAAATATGTATACCCTTTTATAAATAGCATTCCATTCCTCTAATTCAAAGATTGTAAAAAGAAAAACACATTCACACCAAGGATAGCAAGAGAATGAAAACACTGCACAGCAAATCAAAGATTGAAAAAAGAAAAACACATTGACACAAAGGATAGCAAGAGAATAAAAACACTGCACAACAAATCAAAAATTGAAAAAAGAAAAACACATTAACACAAAGGATAGCAAGAGAATGAAAACACTGCACAACAATTATGCTATCAATTAATTACGCACAACACAAATTATGCTATCAATTAATTATGCACAACACCCGCATATTTACATAGGCAAGACATGAACTCTGATCATCTGTATGGCAGCGTCGTTGAAGCTTAAAAGGTCAGTCACTCATATAACTTCAAATAAACAATGTCACAGTTTTCATTCTGTTGCTATGATGCTTTTTTGGAGTTAGAATGCCATTTAAAATTTGTCTTTTGCTCATTTTTGTCACTGTTTAACTTTGCGCCTTCAAAATACATTGAAATGATTTGTAAATGGTATGATGAATCACATAAAGGATATCAAACAATATTTCATATTAAAATGACCATATCATACCATATTAGGCTTGCAAATGTTAATGCACCACTTTTTTCTTTAATATGTAATCTTAAAAAAACACAGTAATCACTGACCTTTTTAACCTTCACAATGCTGCCATCCAAACACAGAAAATTCAGAAATATGAATTAAACTAGAGAGAAATACTCATGTGTTTTTCATAATTAATTTAGTTAATTGCATAAACACACTTGCATTTCTTACAGCTGATAAACAAACCTGGATGACCTAATCAGACATTCATTTGGACATCCCATCATGCTCGTCAAAATTGCTAGTAAAATGACGCGGGAATAATCAAAATGTGCAAGTCATTTGTTAGGTAATGTTTGGCGCATCATCTATCCAATTAGTGAAATAATTCACAGCTGTGAAACTAGGCGTTATAAAAGGGGCTCTTCAATTACTTTATTTCATTATTACTTTGAGCTTTGAGCATGGACATACTCAATGCAGTCCAGTTTTTACTTTTATTAAGGAGACGCAGGGAAAGACGGGTGTTGATGGCTGTGGTGGGACAACAAAGACACCAGCGAGTGCCAAGGGTTTTCTTTTCAAGGATTGGGCTCCATGCCCTCAGTGACCGAGAGGTGATCCATCGATTTCAACTAAATAGGGCCTCTATTGAGAGGCTCTATGTCGAAATCAAGGACTCTCTCAAGCCACTCACTGCAAGAACTAAGGCAATCCCTGGGATGTTGAAATTGCTATCGGTCCTCTATTTCTTGGCAACTGGGTCATTCCAGGCTGTGACAGCTCTAGGCGTTGGTGTGAGCCAGGCAACCTTCTCACGTCATCTAAAGGTTGTCCTGAATGCTTTGCACCAACGCCTAGTCCATCATGTCCACTTCCCAAATACACCGGAGGAGTGGCATGCTGTCAAGCTCCAGTTCTACCTAAGGGCTGGATTGCTAAGGGTATTGGGGGCCATAGACTGCACCCATGTCTTGGTGCAGCCTCCCAGGGATACAGAGGAGCCATACCGGGACAGGAAATTCAACCACTCGCTGAATATCCAGGTAATCTGTGATGCCAGGTTGAGGATAATAAGTGTACGCTCTGGACTCCCTTGCTGCAACCATGATTCCTTCATCCTCCGGAATTCGGCCATCTACCATCATTTCCAGGAGGGCCAAATGCCAGAGGGAATTCTGATAGGTAAATATCTCTTAGATACTCTAACATATGTATATAATATATTTCTATCATTCTGATTGCTAATGTCAATGATCTATTTTGTTTACGCATATGATTCTGGATATTCGTGTCTTCCGTGGCTGTTCACACCCGTCAAAAACCCCAACGGAGTGTAGGAGGTGCGCTACAACCAGGCACACATCGCCACAAGATCGGTGATTGAGCACACCTTTGGCATATTGAAGAGCCGTTTCTGCTGCTTGGACATCTCTGGTGGGGTTCTTCAGTACGCCCCCTCCAAAGTCTCCTTAATTTTTATAATTTGCTGTATGTTTCATAACATTTCCCCAAAAATCACTGACATAGATCTGGAGAGCTTGGATAACCAGGAGTATGGAGAATATATTGATCCATTCCTGGAGCATGATGCTCTGGGAGTCCAAGCTCGAGCAGACTATATTCAGGCGGTTTTGGGGAATAATGTTGACTGTGCAACATACAGTTTTTATTTTTGTTTTTATTTATTTTACAGTATTATTTATAATCCAAAAGATTATATATTTTGGATTAAGTTTGAGCAAATATTGTAATTTCAATATCGAAGGAATGATATTGTATATCATTGTAAAGCCATTGATTGAATGTGGTTAATTTTGGTAATGTTGCAATTGTTCAATGTAAAGTTGATTAAACACAAGCGCCTAGATTACGAGTCTTGCGTTAGCCTTAAAAAGCAGCGTTGAGAGGTCCCAACGCTGCTTTTTAATGCCTGCTGGTATTACGAGTCTGGTAGGTACAGGTGTACCGCTCACTTTTCTTCCGCGACTCGAGCATACCGCAAATCCCCTTACGTAAATTGCGTATCCTATCTTTTCTATGGGATTTTCCTAATGCCGGTATTACGAGTCTTGGAGAAAGTGAGCGGTACACCCTCTCCTGTCAAGACTGATACCGCATTTAAAAGTCAGTAGTAGAGTTTTATGGGCTAACTCCGTAACATAAAACTCTTAACTAAAGTGCTAAAAAGTACACTAACACCCATAAACTACCTATTAACCCCTAAACCGAGGCCCCCCCCCCCCACATCGCAAACACTTAACTAAAATTTTTAACCCCTAATCTGCCGACCGGATATTGCCGCCACTTTAATAAATATATTAACCCCTAAACCGCCACATTTTATTAACCCCTAATCTGCCGTCCCTAACATCGCCGACACCTACCTACATTTATTAACCCCTAATCTGCCACCCCAAAGTCGCCGCAACTATATTAAAGGTATTAACCCCTAAACCTAAGTCTAACCCTAACCATAACACCCCCCTAACTTAAATATAATTTAAATAAATCTCAATAAAATTAATACATTTAATTAAATTATTCCTATTTAAAACTAAATACTTACCTGTAAAATAAACACTAAGCTAGCTACAATATAACTAATAGTTACATTGTATCTAGCTTAGGATTTATTTTTATTTTACAGGCAAGTTTGTATTTATTTTAACTAGGTAGAATAGTTATTAAATAGTTATTAACTATTTAATAGCTACCTAGCTAAAATAAAGACAAATTTACCTGTAAAATAAAACCTAACCTAAGTTACAATTACACCTAACACTACACTATCATTAAATTAATTACCTAAAGTTTCCTAAACTACCTACAATTAATTACAATTAAATTAAAAACAACAAACACTAAATTACAGAAAATAAAAAAATAATTACAATTTTTTAAAACTAATTACACCTAATCTAATCCCCCTAATAAAATAAAAAAGCCCCCCCAAAATAATAAAATTCCCTACCCTATACTAAATTACAAATAGCCCTTAAAAGGGCCTTTTGCGGGGCCTAAATTTTAATTTTCATGATTCATATAGAGCATTACATTTTAAAGGGACACTGAACCCAAATATTTTATTTTGTGAATCAGATAGAGCATGCAATTTTAAGCAACTTTCTAATTTACTCCTATTAGCAAATGTTCTTCATTATCTTGAATCTTTATTTGAAATGCAAGAATGTCACTTTAGATGCCAGCCCATTTTGGTGAACAACCTGGGTTGTTCTTGCTGATTGGTTGATACATTCATCCACCAATAAACAAGTGCTGTCCAAGGTTATGGACTTTCTTTTTCAAATAAAGATAGCAAGAGAACAACAAAAATGATAATAGGAGTAAATTATAAGGTTGCTTAAAATTGCATGCTCTATCTGAATCACAAAAGAAACAAATTGGGTTCAGTGTCCCTTTAAATGCTCTATTTGTTTTAAGAATTTTGTTGTTGGTGTTCACTTTCCTTTTCTTTTTTTAAAAGGTCAGATACTTTTGAAAAATAATAAATTTAAAAATATATATATAAATGACTATCACATGTTAATGATGAATAGTTAAATTATAATTATTGATTCATGTAACCTTTATTCTAATTGAGTTGCTTATCCAAAAGGTCAATATTATATATTAATTTAAAAATTAAATATAAATATGTTGATTAAATTTAACCTTTAATAATAAGACTAGACAATATCTTACACCTGCATTGAATTTGAACATCAATCATTTGTAACATGTGAATCAAGTAAGAACAAACACATTTATTCATAATTCAAAAATATTTTAATTATATATTTTTTTTAATTAAAAAGAAATTTAATAAATCAGGATAGACAGAATAAAACAAATACAAAATTTAAATAAAAAAATAAAACAGCAAAGACATAATAAAACAATGTAAAAAAAAATTGCACATTAAAAACCCTAATAAAATAAGCAAATTAAAACACCCTAATCTTTCTTTTTTTTGGGTGATGGAGAGAGGGGGGGGGTGATCTCTCCCTTGTTCCCTTCTCCCAAAAGTTAAAAACAAGTGACGATTAAAAATGCGGTTGTCTTTGTCTGCCCTCTCCTGCTGCTGTAGTTCTGCCTGCTCTGTAGCTGCCCTGGCCCTATCTACTTCTAATCTATCCCTATCAAAGTTTAATCTGTCACTATCCCTCTGCCTTTCGTACAAAAATCTATCCCTCTCTAATTCTAATCTGGCACTATCCCTATTACATTCATATTGAAATCTTTCCCTCTCTAAAGCTATTCTACCTGATTCTATCCTTAACCTTTCCCTCTCTAAATCTAATATTTTCCTATCTACTAAAATGCCCCTCTCTAATATCTGCCCCTGTTGCTCAACAGATGATCTTAATGCCCCATGCAACTCATGGTGATCATCCCGGTACTGCCTGGCCAGATATAACATTTCGCGAACTGCCTCCTCATCATTGATGGGAGGCAGTTTGTGGCCAGGATCAGCATGGCCATGAGCTGATGGAGCATGAGCAACAGGTGCAGGAGGGGCACCAGGGTCCAGAGCAGCTAGGTCTTCTGTGTCAGGAGGGGCAGCACAGATGAGAGCTTCAAAATCTGATGTCCCCTGGGAGATTCCCTGTTCCTGGGATTCAGGATATTGGATCTCTCCGACGGACTCCTCCTACTCCATCATAACAGCTCTCATCTGTCGAAAACAACCGACGATCTCCTCCAAAACATTAAGTGCACGTTCCATATCTAAATAATGAGAAATTAAAAATATATTGTTATCCAACTTAATTTGAAAGATTGAATGCATATGATATTAAACATATATCTTTCATGATTCATATCGAGATAGAAAATGTAAGACACTGTATTTTAACATGAAAGATTTGTATTGTTAATGTTATCTTAAATGGATAAAATAAATCAAAATGTTGAGATATCTTTTTTTAAAAAAAAATGGCTTATTATAAAAGCTATATAATTTTCTACATTGTATTAAAGTATTCACCGTGCAACAGCATTTTCAACACAGCACTTTTCTTATTTGAAAATTTTCAAAATCTGTTTAGACTGTTTCTTAATACCTGACATGATTACAAGGCCCACTAATGCTGTGAGAAGCTTGAGTATTGACAATGCTGTTGCACTGAGAATATCTTAGAGGCCTATTTATCTTGGACATGATCCAACAGTGCAGATCAGGTCTGCCATACCTCGCTGAATATGGAGAATGCCCCCTGCAGAGTCACAGACAATGGTCCGTCAGCAGAGGGGGGTCAATAAACACGATCATACTCGATTGGTTTGAATAGCAGCGATGTCTGTCCGCCTGCTCAGAGCAGGCGGGCAGGGTTATGGAGCAGCGTTCCTTAGACGGCTGCTTCATAACTGCAGTTTCTTGCAAGCCTGCAGGCTCGCAAGAAACATGGTCCCTCCATCTCCATTTTTAGATTGATAAATGAGAGAGAGAGAGATCTCTATATATGCGATAATGCCAATGTTTGTCTAAGTTAAACAAATATCACCATAAAAATATAATGTTAATGCAGGTGATAGAGCAGGCAATTTGAATGAACTCGATTAAGGCCCAAATAAACTGTTAGCAATGCTTATATTGTCTAAAATGTAGCCTTCGACGTTCTGTGTTTCTCACTTGATTATTGTTGTTGAAATCTAGACAAACAATCGGCATGCAATACACAGGTGATGATCCAAACCTGTGATTTATTGGAAGTTGAAAAGGACTGGCAATACGCTCTCCATATTCAGCACTGCACCAGCAGCTCACAAGAGCTGCTGGTGCAATGCCGCCCCCTGCACACTCGCGGCCAATATGCCACCAGCAGGGGGTGCCAATCAACCTGATCGTACTCAATCGGGTTGAATTCCGGCTATTCCTGTCCGCCTGCTCAGAGCAGGCGGACAGGGTTATGGAGAAGCGGTCTTTGTGACTGCTGCTCCATATTTTGTGCTTCTGGCGAGTCTGAAGACTCGCCAGAAACACGGTCCGTCAAGCTCTGTTTAGAGCTTGTTAGATAGGCCCCTTAGTCTGAACTTCAAATGAGTAGTAGATTTTTTGAATAACAATTTTAAGTTATGATTTTTTTCACTCCCCCTGTACCATGTGACAGCCATCAGCCAATCACAAATGCATAGACACATATTCTTGCACATGCTCAGCAGGAGCTGGTGACTCAAAAAGTTTAAATATAAAAAGACTGTGCACATTTGGTTAATGGAAGTAAATTATAAAGTTGTTTAAAATGACATGCACTATCTGAATAATGAAAGATTAAGTTTGATTGAGTGTCCCTTTAAATACAATTTGAAGAAGAGAATATGCAGATAAACTATATAGCTGCTGATTGATGAATGCACATAGATACATCATATGATTGTCTTGCACATGTGCATTGCAATTTCTATTAGAAAAGGTTCTCTGAGGAATAAAGTTAAAATGAACATCAATTTTATTGTTCATGCTTCAGATAGAGCGTACAATTTTAATAAACTTGTGAAGATAGTCACATTCTCAAAGTGTCATAATTCTATTTTTATCTGTATTTTAAATAAAATATATAAATTTAATAATCATGACCATTTTTAATAAAACATGGGTTGACCTTGCTGATTGAACGGCGCCAATAAAATAGTGCTTCCCGTGGTGGTTCAATTCAATTTATCTTGCTCCTCAGCCTAGATGCCTTCTTTTTCAAATAAAGATAACAAAAGAAAGAATTAGAATTTTTAATAGGAGTAATGTAGAAAATTGATTTCAATTGAATGTTCAATCTGAATTCTGAAAGTTCATAAATGTGCTTAGTGTCCCTTTAATACAAGTTAAACGTCTGTATTGTTGCTTGAGATTATCTTCTATGATATTGGTGTCCCTTTAATTAATAACAAATATATATAAAAAAAACTAATTAAAATTAAAAATTGAGATAGATATATACATAAATACATCTATCATTATATTTACAATTAGATAGATAAATATGTACATACATACATAGATAGATATTTCAGGGAATATATATGTTTGATGCTGCAAGACAATGAAGCATATAACCTAATAAGTCAATTACAACGATTAAATATGTATAGCCTTCAAAAAATCCAAATATATTATTGATCTACATTTGGTGCACTAGTAGATATAGGGATAAAAAGTGCTTTGGATGGATAATGCTCCAACTTTGTCTGTCTTTAAAAATCATTATAAAAAATATTTTGTGCACAGTTTTGCACTTAACTTGTTGCAATAATAGATATACAGAGACTACAAAAGAACTAAAGAAAAGGCTGAATTAGCAGCTAGCTTCCACTACTGTTACTTAAATATTTTATTTCCTATCCCTTTCAAATAGCAATAGATTTCAAATAAATACATATGATACTCTAATTACATGGTATATTCGCAACATATGTGTGTATATACATACTAAAATAGGTATATACAATTTTAAAAATAAATCTAATTCCCTCTCCATTTTGCAAATAATATGTCGCTACTTGCTATATTTAAAAGTTGATTTAAAAAATAAAAAAAAACATTTACACTAGCCAATAATATGCTGACGAGAAATGTGCTATGTTCGTGGACAGTACTGAAATGTTATAAATAAAGTTGGGAAAAGCCCGAATAGCCGCGACATTGATGACTGTTAGTTAACATCAGTCCGATCCTCTTCACTCCGTACTTGACGCGCGTGTTTTTGATGTTTTTTTTGTTAAATATGGAGAACATATTCAGATCCGCGGCAGCGATGTTTAGTGAAGTTTGGCAAGCGTATTGACGCCCGCGAATGCACCATAGTTGACGCTTTGATAAATAGGCCTCCATGGAACAATATCAAGGCTCTGTGTTCTCACTTATTCTATTGACTACCATAAACAATACATTGTAGGGTATATTACTTTAAACAAACCTTCTAATGCACAAATGGCATGCTGTAATTAGCTAAAGCATGTTGTGTTTTCATTAATAACCCTAGCTTACTACACATATTATTACCTTCACAAATGGACTGAACATAAGTCCTACTTGATAGCCTCAAGCATTGCAGCTTCCTAGTAGAACAGAGCAAGTCAGCCAATCAGGAGTGCCAGTCACACCACCTGTCAATTACCAGAGGCTCTTGGGAAGAACTTTATAAATATTTTTAACCCCCTTTGCAAGGATTAAACTTAAATTTAGCTAGGGTCAGTAATGCAAACATTACATGCTCTAAGTCTAAAGAATTACATTATATTTTTTTGCAACATAGGTTATACTGCAGTTATATCGAGTTATTGCATTATTGCAGTATTGAAACACATCAACACTGTAATAAAATAAAAGCTAGATTTTAGCATGGCCGCCCCATGACAAGAGGGAGGTGCAGTATAACTTCAATACAATGCTTATAAATTGTATTTAGCATTTCATGTTTAGTTAAGATTAAATTTAAGCCTATTCTTAGTTTGAGTAAAACACACAGCATTATAATAAATGACACATCTTGTCTTATCTGTTGTTAATTTCATGCATTTAATCATTTTTTATGTGTTTAACAGAGAGCATAATAAATGCATGTCATATAAAAACTGTTTGAGAATTTTAGTGACACACAACATAGTTAATGCACCAGAAATGTATTTTTTTGAGAATATCAGACACACATAAGTGTGCATATTATTGATATATATATAAAAGATATATCCTATTTTCTGGCAAAAGTGACATTTATTTAATCAATATTTCTGCTTTCGCTTATATGCTGTGTCTATAATACATATGCATGAGTGCAATTTTGCTGCACTGTATGTCTGGAAAATTATAGTTTTCTTTTCTGGTGTTTCTATCCATAACGATTTGACAATATTACTTACATCTTGATGCTAAACAGACCAGGAGCAGAGAACAGGTTTGCACAGTTAGATTGATAAACAGATGCTAAGCCGATATGACACATCTGCTACCGCTGAGCTCCAGAAAGCGGGTCAAGGTTATTAGGAGAAAGTGCAGCTCTGTTTCGTTGCTCAGAGCAAAAAAAAAGACCCACGTGGAGTCAGAGTTCTCTTCCAAAGGAGTTTTTGGTTGCAAAAGGAGAGGGCACATTTGAAGAATTAGCTTTAATTACTGTTTCATGGTCTTTTGCTGAATATATTATTAAATCTAAGCTCAGTCACTAAAAGTATTTACTTTACGTGCAGTTGCATTTATGTAGTCTTGCAAGTCAATAGGTTATGCCAGTAAAAAGAATAAGATACAGACAATATATGGGAAACGTATAGTTCTTTAAAGAAACAGTAAAAAATCGATTAGAAGTGGAGCGTTAAATATTGCTTGCAATACCACTAATATGCGCTGGTATTACAAGTTAAGAGCAATGGAAATGTGAGCTTGTGTTCACATTGCGTTTATGAGAGTGCTCTTCCATAGGCTTTAATGGGAGCCTCGTTCAGAGACGGCATCAAAACCTAAGCACAGCAAAAGGGTAAGTAGCGCAGAGATTGCAGCATTTGTAAACAGGGGTCAAGTCGAGCGGGAACAAAGGGGAACGGAGTTCATGCACTATTTTTGTAGGAGGAAGTAAGTTACCTCTGGACAGAGAACAGAAAAGCTTGAGTAAACACTGCTCCTGCTGGTGAGAGGAGCTGCAGCACAGTCTGATTTGAGGGATAGTGAGATCCTCTAGTAATTGGCAGTAACATTTCATTCAATACACTAAACGCAAGCCTGTCAGTGGTCTTGCTGTGTGATCACCCCACACTCGCCTAGATTACAAAGTCGCGCACTGACTGCAGCGCACTTTTATTATTCAGATAGAGCATGCCATTTTAAACAGCTTTCCAATTTACTTCCATTAACAAAATGTGCACAGTATTTTTATATTTAAAATTTTTGAGTCACCAGCTCCTACTGAGCATGTGCAAGAATAAGTGTGTATGCATTTGTGAATGGCTGAAGCTGTCACATGGTACATGTATGCATTTGTGATTGTCTGATGGCTGTCACATGGTACAGGGGGAATGGAACAGACATAACTTTTAAAATTGTCAGAAAAAAAATCTACTACTCATTTGAAGTTCAGACTAAGGGGGATATTAGTCAAGCCGTCAACCGCAAATACGCTGGAATTCCGCAGCGTAATTGTGGTGAGCTTGATCTTACCTAGTTATCAAAGCCTACAGACCAGCAAAAGTTGAAATCTGTAACGTAACATACGATCCATCGGTCTTAATCCAACACAGATCGATGCTTACGTCATTACAGATGTTCCGCATACACATTCGGCACTATTTGACACTTTTATAGTTCAATTCTATTGGCTGATTGGAACAGTCAATAGGATTTTAGCAGCTCTAATCCTATTGGCTGATTGGAACCTTTCAGCCAATAGGAATGCAAGGGATGACGTACCTTGCATTCAAGTTCCAGTTTACGCCGGCGACCGTATTGAAGAGGAGCTCCGCCCCGGAAGTCTACTGGATGGACCCGCTCCGAGCCGGATGGATGAAGATAGAAGAGGCTGCATGGATGAAGACTTCACCAGATGGATGAAGATGGAAGAGGCCATCGGATGAAGACTTCTTGCTGTCCGGATGAAGATTTCTTGCCAGCTGGATGGATCCTTCAAACGGAACTTCAAAAACTGTAAGTGGATCGTCAGGGGTTAGTGTTAGGTTTATTTAAGGTTTTTTTAGGTGGGTTTATTTTTAGAGTATGGTCTGGGCAGGTTAAAGAGCTAAATGCCCTTTTAAGGGCAATGCCCATACAAATGCCCTTTTCAGGGCAATGGGCAGCTTAGTTTTTTTAGATAGGCTTTTTATTTGGGGGGTTGGTTGGTTGGGTGGTGGGTTTTACTGGGGTGTTTGTATTATTTTTTACAGGTAAAAGAGCTGATTTCTTTGGGGCAATGCACCGCAAAAGACCCTTTTAAGGGTCATTGGTAGTTTATTGTAGGCTAGGGCTTTTTTTATTTTGAGGGGCTTTTTTATTTTGATAGGGCTATTAGATTAGGTGTAATTTGTTTATTATTTTTGATGCTGTGGGTTTTTTTTTCCGTAATTTAGTGGGTTTTTTTTGTAACTTAGCGTTTATTTTTTTTTGCAATTTAGTAATTTTTAATAGTAGATTTAAATAATTTGAGTAGGTTTAGGGTTTTTTAATATATAATATAGTTTATTTAATTGCTAGTTTAATGTAATTTTAGTATAATAGTTAGGGTAGGTTAATTAATAGTTTAATATAGTTTCTTTTAATTCTACAGGTAATTTTAAATTTATTTTAAGATAAGGATGTTGTAATTTCAATGTAAAGTTAGCAGGTTGTTAGGTTTAGGGGTTAATAGCTTAATTTAGTTTATGGCAATGCAGTGGCTAGAAGTTTAGGGGTTAATACGTTTATTTAGTGGCGGCGGGGTCCGTTTGTGGTGGGATAGGGATTAATAAATTTAATTTAGGTTGCAGCGGTGTCAGGGAGCAGCGGGATAGGGATTAATAACTTTATTAAAGTTGCGGCGGGGTCCGGGAGTGGTGGAATAGGGGTTAATAACTTTATTAAAGTTGTGGCGGGGTCCTGAAGCGGTGGGATAGGGGTAATAACTTTATTAAAGTTGTGGCGGGGTCCTGAAGCGGTGGGATAGGGGTAATAACTTTATTAAAGTTGTGGCTAGGGCCAAGAGCAGTGGGATAGGGATTAATAACTTTATTAAAGTTTTCGCGGGATCCGGGAGCGGCTGGATAGGGGTTAAACATTTTAGTATAGTGGCTGCGTTTAGTGACAGGGTATAAATAAGGTTGGTAAAAAGCTGAATAGCAGCAAGATTGATGACTGTTAGTTAACAACAGTTCGATGCTCATCGCCCCGTACTTGGTGCGCAGCTTTTTGACAGCTTTTTTTATAAATATGGAGATCATTTTCAGGTCCGCGGCCGCAATGTTAGGCGATGTTAGGCAAGCGTATTGGTAACAGCGAATGCAGCATAGTTGAGGCTTTGATAAATATCCACCTATGTGCTATTGCATTGTCTTGTTATCTTGCATTTGTTGATTATGCAAATCTACTGTGTTGACTGGTCCTTTAAGTTCCCTCTAGCTTCTTCAGCCTCACTAGCCTGACCAGTCCTCGTGTTGTTAAATAGTATTTAATAACATAAGGACTGGTGAGGCTAGCGAGGCTGAAGATGCTTGAGGGAGCCTAAAGAAAAACCATACCGTATGTGCGCTGCTGTCAGTGCGCGACTTGTAATCTAGGCGACTGTGCAGAACAAATGGTGCTTACATTTCTGTGTGGCTTGCTCTGGGGTTATTTAGCTCCCCTCAGCAGAAATAGGACTATTGCACCTTAAATGGGTGAGACTCTGTGACAGAGGAGGATTATCAGACCCAAAGGCAACCATTCAACCCTTCATTGGATTGAATTTGGTTTAATTAACCAAAGTGTATAGATTATATAAATATAAATACAGTGTGTGTGTGTATATATATAAAACAATATTAATTGTGAGCGGGGTGGAAGTCTTTGGAGGTTCCCACACTTTTATTTGTAGGACTTATCCCCTGTTTTTAAATATATATATGTGTATATGCTGATATACATATATATGTATGTGTTAATATGTGTATACAGACAGTCAAAGAAACCCAAACATTCAGACCAGTATATATAATAAAATAGCAGTATACCGGGCGGAGCTAACTAGCAGAGGGAGCAGACGTGTTTGCCTGTGGCTCTGCTACCAATATCACATACCAAAGCAATACAATAAGATTTTCTATCCATTAACTAAACTTAGGGTTTTTTTTTTTTCCTTATATGGAGGAAAGCAGTCTCTTTAGAACTTTATTTGAACAAAATCTCAAGCATCTAATGACCTCTGCAAAACGACGAACTGCCTGACTTCCCATGTGGTGGTAGAGATCGCTTGATATATGCCTACACTCTCACTTGGGGTAACTCACTGCACCTTTAATTATGGCAAACCTTTCAGATCTACTACAGGCATCGCTAGAGGAAATGATGCAGAAGATTGACTACAAATTTTACGATTTGAGGCTTGCACTTAGAGGGCAGCGTGGAGAAGCGGTTAAGGCTGCTTCTAAAATGGCGACCATCACGGACCCCAATGAGTGCAATGAAACCTCACAGCCTACGAACGGAGCACCAACACTGGGATTACTAACACCGCGGACCTGTGTAGATCTTTCCGCTCAGAATATATATGCGGTTGTAGAGAGGGGCCTTGCAACTGAAAGAAGCCCAGTGTTGATAGAGCCGGATAGAGAAGTGCAAGATGACGGAGAGGGAACTCCGTGGGTCATTACCGCTCTAAGCCAGGCAGGAGACTCACGCTACTCCCTTGAGAGCTGGTTCCAGGAATACACATCGGTTTCAGATATTCTGCAGTATGCTCCGGTCAATGTTAGTGTTGTTCTTGCGGTGTTGGGAGAGAAAGATGCATGGAGCCAGTTCATTTTTGCAGGTCATGTACAAGGTACTTTTTGCTTAGATCTAGAGACCCAGATGGAGCAGAACATGTGCATGGACGTTCAACTCTGGAGTTCAGAATTAGTGGGAGTCTTTGATAATATGGTCACTGATTTGGGGCATGATGTCCAGACGACACTACACTACAGGCACACTAGCAGAGTCGGAATAGGGTAGCAATGAACAGCCCCAAAAAAGGCTGACTGTGAATGTGGCTATACTGTGAGTATTTATACTGAGAATGTGAATTCTTTAAAAAATATATTGTAGGTACTATGTGCGAAAAAAAACTTGTTGTGCGAGTTATTTAGTTAACTCGATGTTATAAACCTAGGTAGGGGTAATCTGAATTGAAATCTGAAGTTCAAAGGCTTACGGAAGCCAATGTTCACTCTAATTGTACTTGCCAAATAAAGGGTATATTACCAGTGATAGATATAAATGAATTTATTAGGTACATAAAAATAAAAATATAAAATATTAAAAAGAAATTGACATTCAAATATCTCAGAAAATACTAGAATTATTAAAAACTATAGACACCGGTGTCCCCAATAATTCGATGTTCAGTTATTTATAGCTGTATATAAAAACATATAGATACATTCATCTAATGATTAAGGCGTTTCAAAATGTTGCTATTACTGGTCATATAGTAAATGGTACAGGCATATAGTAAATGGTAAGCACTTGTGATGTTTTACACAATGCTCAATATATCTCAATATATATATTCTTATTTTCAATGAATTATAAGTATTAGGTTAGTCCATTAATTTTGACTCTTTTCTTCAGCGTGTGAATGATGAATATATAATGTCCAGGTCTGTATCGTGGTGTGTTTGAGTACAAATATTTTGAACTTTTCAATTGTATCGATAGATGAGCAGTTATTTCAAGATGTAGTTTGTTTTGTATTCCAGGTGGTTGCTATGTTATGGCTTCAATTGATACTCACTGTTGTTTCTTCGGCTTCAGAGCTGTTGGTATTACTCGTGTACTTACTCTTAGAAGCTACTTTGTTGCATTCAATGCTTAGACCGACTGGTCCACTTACAGTCTGTTTGTGATGTGTCGAGTCTTTATCCAATCCTTGTGAAGTGTGATGAGTGTGCGCACTTTTTGAAAATTGTCCGTTGATTTCCCGTCTCCTACCGCTTCTATCTGTAAAACTGCAATAGGATCTTAGTCATGACTATGATTTATTTTATCTTAACCAAATATGACAGTTTACATGGTGTTTATGATATGGGGGATGTGCTTCTTATTATTTGGGTATCTATGTCTATGCTACAGGGGTATAAGTGTTATGGTCTAGTTAGATTAATATATATAATGAGACTGTAGATATCCAAGAGCTAATACAGTAGAAAATTTAATGCCAAGTCCACTCATATAGGCCATTATATGTGTCCACCAGTATGCCCTTTAACCCCATTTAGCCCAAGCAGTGTCTAGGTCTCTCCCCCCTCAGTAGTCCTTTTGTAGTGCACTATGGGAGCTGCCAGCGGCCAAGGTGGCTTATCAAAGAGTCATACACATCAATGCTGCTGCGGAGGTGGAACATACTGTATAAGGTCGGACAGGCTAGGTGTCTATGTAGATGGCTTCAGTTTAGCATCTAACTATCATTTTAGATACCATTCACCCCCCATGAGTAATACATTTTACAGGTGTAATTATGTAACTGACAGCAGATAACTTAAAACAGACCCAGGGGAAGATTATACATAATTTCTCTACCCGAGATCACATGTATGCATACATTGTAAAGACCATGAGGTTTAATAGGCTAATAGATGTATATAAAATATTTTTCTCTAATATCACTGATAAGAAATGTTTGTAATGGATCAGCATTGTTTATATCCGAATCTCCTTACCCCTCCCCCCCCCAGCTTGTGTGAGGCTTTGGGGGGTAACATTAGTTATACACCAAATTTGGTGAATGGTCTCTGCGGTATTAATCCTCCTCCTTTTGCTTACTTATGTTTCTAATTCATGCCTATGAATGGCTATATATCATTATAGTTCCCTCCAGCACTATAAGTTATTAGAGATGGGTCGATGAGTGATCTACCATTCTAGACAGGAGGTATATAAAACAAAAAAAAACTTGGGGTTTCCTGACTAAATATGTTTGTGTTGAAATTTAACTCAAGCTACATAAATCTGTATTATTGTATTTTGTATTTATGTAATGATTGTATCTATGACTGAACATATATTTTGTTTTGGAATGATATGTTAAAACCTCAATAAAAATCTTTGATTTAAAAAAAAAAAAAAGCAGTATACCAAAATATTGCCAAGGATCCGTGTCCCCCTCCAGGGAATCAATATGTGTATATATAAGGAGCCACTCACCAGACCACAGTCAAAGCCTTTTTTTTCTGAACACCAGAGTCACCACCTCAATAGTAGTTAGCCTGTGCCACAAACAAAGTTGGAACAGAGCCTCTTACTTCAAATTTTGCGGCTCACAGGATCTCTCTGATAGGCCCCTATGGTTACACGGAGTGCCCACGTCACTCATTCACCTCCAGTGGAATAGGCATATCCCCAGAGCGATAGAGGAAAAGGATCTGCTTCAAATGTTGCACCAGCCAGTGAGTCAGATAAACTGGAACTAATATAACTTGCAAAGGAATCAGACACCAGTATGAGGAAGATAAACTAGCCTTTTATTCGTAGTAAATATAAAAAATAGAACACAGCAAAACAAGTGTGTGAATGGTCATCACGGGCACAGCACTGACAGGCTTACGTGTTTCGGATGATATCCGTAGTCACAGCCTGTGCACTGTCTGTGCTTGTTCCAAATTCCTCTGAGTCATCCTGAGTCTCATCAGCGAGCTGCTCCCATGCAAGCAGCAGTTGCCAGGACCACAGGAACCTGGGAATGGTGTATGTGATACACATGTACCTGTCTCAAAGCACAATGGCAGGTTGGAATCAGGGCCTTCACACACAGATGTTACACACACAGATACACGCATATCACACATACAGACTATGGGCTAGATTTTGAGTGCAAAATATAGTTTCTGTGAAAGCGATATTTGCGCTCAACTTAATAATACCAGCTCATGAGAATGTGCTTCCATAGGCTCGCAATCCATCACAAACGGCATGAGAAATAGCGCAGCAAAAGGGATAAGTTGTGCAACAATGGGAAGCAAATTTAAATATATATCTATATGATTATATACATTATATACATATATATTTATGTGTTAATATGTGTATTTATACACATATTAACATATAAATATATATGTAAATAAGCATATACATATATTTGATACAATGTCCTAAGAGACAAGACAAGGCATCTGATGGTGTAATAACGTAAAGAACAAAAGGAGGATAAGTGATGTATACAGCTGGGTAGTCACAAGATATGTTGCACATCCAGTGCAATATTAGATGAACCGAGGATTCAGAGCCGCTCGACTGACTTAAACAACCCGGAAGGACAACTGGGCCGTGGGAGAACTCTTCTTCGATGACGCATCCAAACCAAGAAAGGACTCAGTCAATCAGACTGTAGCACCTACGATAGGTCCACTATGAGCAGGTTTGCAAGGTGTCATCTGTAATCACAGCGACCATAGAACAAGGCACAAAAGTGTAAAAGGATTTTATTTAAAACAAATTAAAAACATGGAGTTGCAGGGCAACGCGTTTCTCAGCAATCGTGCCATTTCATCAGGCTGTATAGCAGAATAGGTACCTTGCTCTACTTAAACATATAACAGAGCAATAGGAATAGTGGAATGCCATACACCATCAAGCCAGCAAATTAAGCCAATCGCATTGGGGCGCGTCAGCGTATGGGACATCCCAAGTACAACGGTAGTGTTTAATGTTAAAAAGCATATTCACACATTCTAATATCTAAAAATGAACAAACCCAAATAGCTTAAATCAAATTGGGAATTGATGATATATCGCTAATTGAGTGTGAAGGACTATGACGATGGTCATATGGTTGCTGTGATTACGGACGACACCTTACAAACCTGCTTGTAGTGGATCTATCGTAGGTGCTACTGTCTGATTGGCTGAGTCCTTTCTTGGTTTGGATGCATCATTGGAGAGGAGTTCTCCCACAGCCCAGCTATTTTTCCCAGTTGTCTGAGTCAGCCAAGCGGCTCTGAAGCCTTGGTTTGTCTAATATTGCACTGTATGTGCAACGTATCTTGTGAGAACCCAGCTGCATACATCACTTATCCTCCTTTTGTTCCTTACCGTATTACACCATCAGACGCCTCTTGTTTTCTTCTCTCTTAGCACATTGTATCTGATTTATCACAAAAGACAGTTCCCAAGTATATATATAACCACATAAAAACGGTCTTCAAACGTTCTGAATCATCTGTATAAATGATGGAGGGTAATAGGATACAAATGGTGCTTCAATGAAATATACTTCAATAAAAGGATGATAGGTATGGTATGCAAACAACACCACACAATCACGGACACACTAGCCCCAAACCTTCAATGGCATCCACTATGCGGAATAAGGGGTATTCAGAACTCACCCTTCTGCCATATAGATGCACCGGTTAACCTGAAGAACAGCTGCTGGAACTCCTCAGAGTTGAAAACACAGCGTGGGGATTGACTCCGGCAGGACCACCAGATCCCTTGTGCACGCTAAGATCCCTTGTGCACGCTATCTCCTCTCCGTTCCTGTGAGCTGAAAAACTTCCGGGTTTCTAAGACGTGACAAGTGTCATCCTGGGGGGCGTGTTACAAAGAAAGGGGGTGTGTTGCGCTGGACCAATCCTAGAGCCAGAATCTCGATCCTCCGTCCTCCTTCCTTATACCCTCAGCCACCAAGTAATAAACAGAGCGTGAGGATCCACAGAAAGCGACTGCCAAAGAAAGGACTCCTTGTAGCCCGAATGAAAATATAAAGTTCAAAAGATGAGGCAGCAAACTTTCTTTCGTATGCATACAAATTCAAATCTTTATTGTCCACAGCTTAAAAACATCTCAGCACAGGGTAAAAGATGCAGGTAGTCTGACTAGTTTCGGCAATGCCGTAATCATAGACCATAGGAAGTCTATGATTACGCAGAGACTATATAATTCATTTTTTGGACTTTATGTGAATATTCCACTGATTTATCATTATTATTTTTATGCTTTATTTTAAATTTTTTCACATTTCATATTTTGATTTCATAATTCATATTTTGATTTTTTAGATATATATTTTTGATTTTTTAGATATATATCTTTTTTTTCTTCACTATTATACTTAACATTATTAACTATATAGATTTGACTGTATTTTGTTCACCATTCTACCCCCTAATGTTTATTTAGTATAATTAATTATTTTGGTGTATAGCTATTGGAGTTATCCTGCTGGTGCACTTCTTTTACACAGCTATAAGATTAGATTGTGTTTTCTTCTTTTTTTATATATATATTTACAGGGAACACACAGGTCCCATAGATGCAATGTAAAGGCACTTTTCAGACACTTTTTTTCAAACACACCACAGCCGCTAACTTTAGCCACCAAAAACTGCCTAGTGCAGGTTTTTTAAGATGCTATTTTTTTTATTTTACAAAAGGCACTACACATTTTCTTTTTTTTTTTGGGGGGGGGGGGCAGTTGGGGCACAATAACCACCCACTTGCAATGGCTGGTTATTTATTGTGCGCCCATAAACAGGCAAATTTGCCCATTTGCGGGTGCGAGATAAATTAGTGCTCCATTTGTAATCTGGCCCTATATGTGTAATATGTTTGCATTTGTGTTTAACATCTATGTGTGTGAAAGCTCTGATTCCAGTGTGAAATTGTACTTTCTTAGAATGTGCGCCTTTATATCTTACAGGAAAGGAGAAATTAAATATAAATGTGATATAAACCATCTCCACTCAGAATAAAAATTATGTGTCTGCAAAAAAAAGCATCTACAATGTGTTTGTGTATATATATATATATATATATATATATATACAGGGAGTGCAGAATTATTAGGCAAGTTGTATTTTTGAGGATTAATTTTATTATTGAACAACAACCATGTTCTCAATGAACCCAAAAAACTCATTAATATCAAAGCTGAATAGTTTTGGAAGTAGTTTTTAGTTTGTTTTTAGTTATAGCTATTTTCGGGGGATATCTGTGTGTGCAGGTGACTATTACTGTGCATAATTATTAGGCAACTTAACAAAAAACAAATATATACCCATTTCAATTATTTATTTTTACCAGTGAAACCAATATAACATCTCAACATTCACAAATATACATTTCTGACATTCAAAAACAAAACAAAAACAAATCAGTGACCAATATAGCCACCTTTCTTTGCAATGACACTCAAAAGCCTGCCATCCATGGATTCTGTCAGTGTTTTGATCTGTTCACCATCAACATTGCGTGCAGCAGCAACCACAGCCTCCCAGACACTGTTCAGAGAGGTGTACTGTTTTCCCTCCTTGTAAATCTCACATTTAATGATGGACCACAGGTTCTCAATGGGGTTCAGATCAGGTGAACAAGGAGGCCATGTCATTAGATTTTCTTCTTTTATACCCTTTCTTGCCAGCCACGCTGTGGAGTACTTGGACGCGTGTGATGGAGCATTGTCCTGCATGAAAATCATGTTTTTCTTGAAGGATGCAGACTTCTTCCTGTGCCACTGCTTGAAGAAGGTGTCTTCCAGAAACTGGCAGTAAGACTGGGAGTTGAGCTTGA
Source organism: Bombina bombina (assembly GCF_027579735.1). Lineage (NCBI taxonomy): Eukaryota > Metazoa > Chordata > Amphibia > Anura > Bombinatoridae > Bombina > Bombina bombina. The sequence continues at coordinate 98,380,123 of NC_069502.1, read as the reverse complement.
CTCCATCCTCAACCCGAAAAGGCCCCACAAGCTCATCTTTGATGATACCAGCCCAAACCAATTCTCGACCTCCACCTTGCTGGCGTCTGAGTCGGACTGGAGCTCTCTGCCCTTTACCAATCCAGCCACGGGCCCATCCATCTGGCCCATCAAGACTCACTCTCATTTCATCAGTCCATAAAACCTTAGAAAAATCAGTCTTGAGATATTTCTTGGCCCAGTCTTGACGTTTCAGCTTGTGTGTCTTGTTCAGTGGTGGTCGTCTTTCAGCCTTTCTTACCTTGGCCATGTCTCTGAGTATTGCACACCTTGTGCTTTTGGGCACTCCAGTGATGTTGCAGCTCTGAAATATGGCCAAACTGGTGGCAAGTGGCATCTTGGCAGCTGCACGCTTGACTTTTCTCAGTTCATGGGCAGTTATTTTGCACCTTGGTTTTTCCACACGCTTCTTGTGACCCTGTTGACTATTTTGAATGAAACGCTTGATTGTTCGATGATCACGCTTCAGAAGCTTTGCAATTTTAAGAGTGCTGCATCCCTCTGCAAAATATCTTACTATTTTTGACTTTTCTGAGCCTGTCAAGTCCTTCTTTTGACCCATTTTGCCAAAGGAAAGGAAGTTGCCTAATAATTATGCACACCTGATATAGGGTGTTGATGTCATTAGACCACACCCCTTCTCATTACAGAGATGCACATCACCTAATATGCTTAATTGGTAGTAGGCTTTCGAGCCTATACAGCTTGGAGTAAGACAACATGCATAAAGAGGATGATGTGGTCAAAATACTCATTTGCCTAATAATTCTGCACTCCCTGTATATATATATATATACATATATACACACACACAGACATTGAAATGGGTGGGGCGCATCTTCAAAAGTCACCAGCCGCAACTGAATTTTATAATTAATATATATTCATATTCTCCATTGCGTTCATAAATTAATATTTGGATTACCATGTTACAGTTCTATACAAGTTTAATACTTTAAACTCTTTAAGCTCTTGGGCCCTGGTGCGACTGCACCTGCTGCACCAATTTTAGTTATGCCCTTGATAGATGATAGATAGATAGATAGATGATAGATAGATAATATATAGATTGATAGATATATATAGATAGAAGATACTGTATGTATTCAAACAAAACTTATACTTAGCCCAAATTGTAATTTTCCCACAACTCGTACCTTTTCTGCCCCCCAAAAAACTGGCAAGAATTAGATCTAATACTTCTGAAAAGGAATTGTGTAAAAAATAGGGACTATATTATTCGGCTAATAAGATCACTTGAACAGCTTCACAACTGACACATATATTGTATGGACATTTCTAATGCATCAATTTTATAAGTTAATATATAGTTAAAATGGATATGGTATATGGCAATGTATTTGACCAGAAAGGGCTAGAAAGTATATACTGTATATATATATATATATATATATATATATATATATATAAAGATCAAATGATAACTGCATTCCAAAAAGTTAAAATATACCCAGCCCTGGAGAAATGCCTATTTCAAAAGGGCATTTGACCCCAGAGCAGGGCTAGAGAGTGGTGGATGGTGTTTGGGGGGCGGGCAGAGTAGGTAGCCTATAAGGGCTAGTGAGCAGGAAGTAGGCTCACCTTCTTTCCGGACCTGACGGTGAGAGGAAGCTTGCACCTCCCTATCACCTTCTTCAAGCCGGAGAGAACGTGAGGGTACCTCTTACCTGCTCACATGGCCGATGTACAGGAGCTGTTGACTGCTGCTGCAGCTGCCGCCAGGGAGAGAGGGCCGCGATGGTTGCTGGCGCAGCTGCAGGCAGCAGGTGCCTTACCTGAAGGCGTCGAGATCCCGGAGCAGTCGACGGGGGTGGGACCATCCCCCAGGGCCAGGCCGGTGCGGCAGTCGCAGCCGCCGGAATGCCTCAGTCCGGAGGCAGGACCCAGAAGAGGACGGTCGGCGGTGAGTGCGGGCAGACGAGGCGGCAGAGGAAGACCAGCGGGGAGACGGAGTGGCCCGCAGAGAGGAGGACATCAGGAGCTGATGGAGCGGGAGGAAGACGGCGGTCACGTGGGTGCCATGACGCGCCAAAGCAGATCCAGCCAGGAGGTGCCAGCGGAGGTGTCAGCATCGGCTGCGCCACGAGGTAAGCAGCTGAGCTATCGAAGAGGGCTGGCAGTGGCGGTAGAGGCCCGGCATGGGGAGACTGCGGGGGGGGCTCCCAGCAACGGCCGTTGGAGGTGGCCAGGCCCCAGGGGGGGGGCATTGGAAGGAGGAGGCCACAGAGGAAACGGAGCAAGGGGGAGGGAGGCCGGGTATAAGGCCTTTGAAAAGGGGGGATGTGCGGGAGGAGATGGGGGACTAAGGGGGAGGCCCAAATGAGGCTGGGGGAGGGGGGGCATAATATGCATAAGCGCCCTGATGAGGCCGGGTGGTAAGCCCATAGGTGGCCGGGTGCAGGGGTTCAGGCCCATAGGAGGACGCATGTACATGGGGCCCATATGAGGCACAGGGCAATAGTAATGCAATGGGATGGGCCTAGGTGGGTTAGAATTAATCCATAGTAGAATGGGAGGGTAGAGAGGGAGGGAAGCTACGGTAGGCAAGGGAGGGGGGGGGGGAGCCCAGATGAGGCTGTATAATATGGGGCCCCGGGGTGGGCCTATGATATGTTTAGCTAGGAGGTGGTTAGGGATGCTGGAGTTGCGGGGGGCCCGCGTTAGGCAGCACCAGGCAGTGATATGGGCCCTGTAGCAGGGGGGGGGGAGGCACGTAGCGGGGGGGGGAGGCACGTAGTGGGGGGGTGTAATCAGGGAGCGGACAGATAGAGGGGGTAGAGTAATCTAAGCTGGGACATGGGGTAAGGCCAGCAAGGAGGCAATTGCTTTTGGGGCCTGGATGGCTGGGGTGAGGGACCCGGGGAGGGGGGGGGGTGTAGTTAAAAGAGGTCAGGGCCCCCCTTGTATACAGGTGGAGGCCCACAAAAGGGGGGGCAATAATGGGGGGTTGTGATGGCCTATTCGGAAAGGGGGTTTCTTGGGCGGGTTTGAGGAATTGAGCTGAGGTTATTGTAATGCCGTAACTGCCCTTCCCTTTCTTCTGTGTAGTGATGCTTGCTTCCACGCTGGAAGGAGGTTGCAGCAATGGGCCCGACAGGACACCGGAGAGAGACGGGGATTCTCTGAGCATAGATGATATCCCTAGTGATTTCGACGGCGAAGGTCTGCAGGAGGCAGAGGTCCCGGAACAGGCTACGGCTGGCCAGGTGGGAGAGCTTGATGCCTTGGCGCAGCTTTTGGGGTCCATATCTCCCCCTAGGGGTTTGGGGGGTCGGGGAAGGGGCAGGATCAATGCTAGGGGGGCTGGAAGCCGGGGGGCACGTGGAGACAGGGATGATGTTATTGCCATGCCTTTACAGGTCGAGAGGGAGTGGAGGAGGGATCCTTCGCCTGATGGCCGACGTGGGACAGATCGAAGGAGAGAGAGGTCACGTTCCCCTGTGAGGGGAAGAACCAGCAGGGAGAGGAGGAGGTCACCGACCTGGGCGAGGATTGACAGGACAGGGTCAGAGGCGGCGGTGGGAGACGTGAGTCGAGGCCTAGGAGGGGATCGCAGGAGAGGCGGAGAGAGTCGCCGGCGAGGGAAAGGAGACAACCGCCCAGGCCGGGAACTTCAAGGGATTCGGGAGCTGAGACGGCGCGTAGGACTCCAGCAGAGACGCCAAGAGGTACAGTTTCACCTATTACTCAGACTGGGAGGGCGAATGAGATGCAGAATGTGTTGTTGCAAGGTTTGAGGGAGTTAATTAACAAGGTAGAGCAGTCAGGGGGGACTGCGGGTCAGGGGGACCCGGCAGGGGCGTGGAGAGAGGTAGCCCCAGGGTTGGGTGCAGAGGCGGCTGGGTCTGTGAACCCGGCGGGGGCTCCCACCCCGACGGGGGTGGGACAGGCGGCTGTCGCTTCTCCGGTTGGGGAAGCGGGCGCTGTCGTTGCTGGTTCAGCAGTTGCGGTAGGGGGTTCTGGGATGGTGACGCTCAGGGTGTCGGAGGACGCCCTGCGCAGACCGTGCCTGTGCTCTATCGGTCCCTTGGGGCTGCACCTATTTGGAAGAGGGAGTTCCTGGAGTTGTTCTCCCTTCTCCCCATCGATCAATTCGTGGAGGTGAAGGAGGACCCGAAAGGGGAACAGGGAAAGAAGGAGGAGGAGGAGCTGAAGTAGCGTTATCGAAAGATCCCGAAGACATTCGGGAATTGGTCGAGAGCCTTCTGCATATTGGCGAGTGTCAATACGCAGAAGTTTCCTGAGCAGGGCTCTGCCCTGTTTTGTTATTTTGATGAGGTATCTGCTGCCTATCGCACCTACGGGGAATGGCGTGGTGAAGGTACGACGAGCAATTTCGGCAGAGGATTGTGGTTCGTCCGGAGATGAGATGGGATGACCGAGACATGGGGATTTGGCTGGAGATTATGACTCCATTGCGAGGGGGCCAGTCCTTTCGGGCAGGGGGTGGCGGCCACCCTGGAACGGCCGACGCGGGCTCAGCGGTTGCCCTGCGTAAGGGGCTCTGCTTCCAGTTTAATGATGGTCAATGTCGATTCGGGGCGTCGTGCAAGTATAAACATGAATGCTCGGGATGTGGGGGAGTGCACTCCTATTCCAAATGCTTCCGGAAAGGGAAGGCCGGGAATAGACCGGGGGAAGTGGGTGTTCAGAGCGCGGACGCCGGTGGACATCAAAAAGATGGTCCCTTGGCTAAAACGGTACGCTGAGGTCAGGGGCAGGCGGGGGGATTCCGAGCTGCTCTTAACGGGTTTCAGCTTGGGTTTCTATATCCCCTTCCGGGATATACAGGGGGGGTGTCAGGGAACTTGAAAATCTGCAAGGGACTTCACCGGGGTGGTCCGGGAGAAACTGGGAAAGGAGGTTTCTTTGGGTCGCATGGCGGGCCCCTTTCTGTATCCACCGCTGCCTGATTTGAGGCTGTCCCCCTTGGGGGTAGTCCCCAAGAAGGTGCCAGGGCAATTCCGTATGATACACCATCTGTCGTACCCAAATGGCATGTCGGTGAACGACGGCATTGACCCAGCTTTGGCAGCGGTCCGCTATGCGTCCTTTGATGATGCGGTGGCTTTGGTTCGGCAGGCGGGTCGGGGGGCCCTGCTGGCCAAGGTCGACGTGGAATCGGCCTTCCGGCTGCTTCCGGTCCACCCAGCATGCCACCACTTACTGGGTTGTTCTTTTGAGGGTAAGTTTTTTGTTGACTTATGTTTACCCATGGGTTGCTCAATATCTTGCTCCTATTTTGAAAAATTCAGTTGCTTCGTGGAGTGGGTTGTGAAGAGGGTGGCGGGGTTGACATCTATGGTGCATTACCTGGATGACTTCCTATTTGTCGGCCCGTCCGGTAGCGATGCATGTCAGCTGCTGATGGACGCTTTTGGAAAGGTTGCTAAGGAATTCGGTATCCCGGTGGCGGGTGATAAGTCTGAGGATCCTTGTGTTGCACTGAGTTTCTTGGGGATACACATTGATTCGGTTCGCATGGAATGCAGCCTGCCAGAGGACAAGGTATCTGACTTGTGCGGGGTTTTGCGGCAAGCTTTGGGTAAAAAGAAGATCACGCTGAGAGGGATGCAGTCCTTGTTGGGAAAGCTAAACTTTGCTTGCTGGATTATTCCGGTAGGGAGGGTGTTCTGCAGGAGGCTATCACTAGCTACTGTGGGGGTGACAGAGCCGTACCACCATATTCGCTTGACAAAGGTGTTGAAGGATGACTTGGTGATCTGGCTTCGGTTTCTGGCGGAATTTAACGGGAGGTCGTTGATTCAGCAGGTTGAGTGGGAGGACCCTGATGTGCACCTATTTACGGATGCTTCTGGGGCTCACGGGTTCGGAGCATATCTGGGTGGGAAGTGGTGCGCGGCGCCATGGCCCCAGGATTGGCGGGCCTCGAACTTGACAAAGAACCTAGTGTTCTTAGAATTGTTTCCGTTGCTGGTGGCATTAACTATCTGGCCCGGTCGGCTACGGGACAGGAAAGTCCTGTTTCATTCAGACAACATGGGAGTGGTGACGGCAGTTAACTCATTGTCAGCATCCTCCCCCCCGGTGGTGGTTCTTCTCCGGTTGTTTGTGTTGGAGTGCATGAGATGTAATGTAATGTTCAAAGCTGTACATGTGCCGGGAAGATCCAATGAGATAGCTGATTCTCTTTCCCGCTTCCAGTGGCACAGGTTCCGGGATCTGGCTCGGTTGGCAGAGGTGGAAGGGACGCAGTGCCCGGGGGATCTGTGGAAGGTGGACTTCTTGGCTTGTTAAGGATGGTACGGGGGGCACTGGCGGGGTCCACGTGGAAAGCCTATTCTCAGGTATGGAGAGACTGGTGTACGGTGTTGCAAAAGGCTGGGGGGGCCGTCACGGCCCAGAACTGGTTGGGGGTCCTCGTTGAGTGGATGGCGGGATGGGGGAGGCAGGGAGTTTCTAGGGCCATGGTGAAGAGGCGGCTAGCAGCTCTCGCTTTTCTCTGTCAGTTTTTGGGGCGGGTGGACGTCACCAATTCCTTTGTGGTGCGAATGGCGGCCAGAGGCCTGTGTAGGGGTGGTAGGGTTCCGGACTCTAGGAGGCCGGTAATTTTTTCTCTGCTGCAGAAGGTGGTTGACTCTCTGGAATTGGTGTGTGATGACGGGTATGAGGTCGTTCTTTTCGGGTTGCATATGTATTGGCCTTCTTTGCGGCCTTTCGAATTTCTGAGGTGGTTGGGGCAAATAGACGTGACGGTGGAGGGATTCAGAGGGGTGATGTGTGGATTCAAGGTGGGGAGCTAGTTATATGGTTGAGGAGGTCAAAGACTGACCAAGGGGCGGGGGAGGGCCATCAGCCTCAGATCGATTGGGGGGGCATGCTGCCCAATTGGGGCGATGGTGGCCTTTTTGCGGGTGCAGCCGAAGGGTGACGGTCCGTTGTTGGTCCATAAGAATGGGGATTCGTTATCCCACTTCCAGTTTATGGCAGTTTTTAGGAAGGTATTGGGGCGGTTGGGTTTACCACAGCTTGAATTTGGGTCCCATTCCTTTAGAATCGGAGCTGCTACTGAAGCGAGAATGTTGGGTATGTCAGACGCTAGGATTAAACGGATTGGGAGGTGGGCATCTAGCAGTTTTAGGACCTATGTTCGGCAGGAGTTAGTGCTCTAGGGTTTACGTGATGCTGTTTTTTTTTTTTTTTTTCTTGTTTACTGGTTAGGTACCCGGGAATGCTGGATCATTGGACATTCCTACATCTATTGGGCCAGGAGAGCGGCAATGACCAAAGACGAGGGGAGTCAGCTGGGGTTGGATAGCACGGCAGTCCGGATACGATGGTTGGGGTTCCGGGGGCTGAGGTGGGACCAGGTGATTGTAAAGATGGTGGAATTTGCTAGATTGTACAGCCCTCCGAGCTTAGTAGTGATACATGCGGGGGGGAATGATTTGGGCTTCGTCTCTCAGAAAGATTTGTTAACGGCAGTGAAAAGGGATTTGTTGAGGTTATGGGAATTGTTCCCGGAAATTAAGGTGGTGTGGTCAGAGATAGAACCCAGATTGAGTTGGCGGTCAGCATGGGATGCCAAGAGGCTAGAAGTATCTAGGAGGAAGATCAATAGAATCTTAAGTAAGTTTGTGGAAAAAAAAGGGGGGGTGTCAATACGGCACGTGGAGTTTGAAGGTCAGTCGGGGGAATGTTTCTTTCTGAGAGACGGGGTCCACCTGAACGAGGTGGGGCTACATTTGTTCAATTTAAGAGAAGGGGTTGAAAAGGCCTTGGTTGGTGGCGGGGTCCGGCTTTAGGCCGTCCTGGTGGCGGGCGGGGCTTGCCTTTGGTGGTCTGTGGAGTTTGATGGGGTACCTCCTGCCATGCAGGAGAGGTTTATTACGGTTCCTGAGGGGACCTTTGGCATGGGAATACAAGAGGTTAACTGGCAAGCCTCGGGGGGGATTGTTATTATGTGTTTTATTATCACAGTTAGTTAATTGTTTTATATGTTAAGAGAATTTAATAAAACAAGCTGTGGCCTTTTATACCCCAATCCGGTGTCGTGTGTCTTATTGCATAGGATAACGTAGTCCCTATTATGGGGGTCAACCCAGCCCTGGAGAAATGCCTATTTCAAAAGGGCATTTGACCCCAGAGCAGGGCTAGTGAGTGGTGGATGGTGTTTGGGGGGCGGGCAGAGTAGGTAGCCTATAAGGGCTAGTGAGCAGGAAGTAGGCTCACCTTCTTTCCGGACCTGACGGTGAGAGGAAGCTCCCTCCCACCCTCTCTGAATTTAGGGTTAAATAAGGGCAATTTTGTCACAGCTTAGCGGGCGGGACTTGCCTTTGGTGGTCTGTGGAGTTTGATGGGGTACCTCCTGCCATGCAGGAGAGGTTTATTACGGTTCCTGAGGGGACCTTTGGCATGGGAATACAAGAGGTTAACTGGCAAGCCTCGGGGGGGGATTGTTATTATGTGTTTTATTATCACAGTTAGTTAATTGTTTTATATGTTAAGAGAATTTAATAAAACAAGCTGTGGCCTTTTATACCCCAATCCGGTGTCATGTGTCTTATTGCATAGGATAACGTAGTCCCTATTATGGGGGTCAACCCAGCCCTGGAGAAATGCCTATTTCAAAAGGGCATTTGACCCCAGAGCAGGGCTAGTGAGTGGTGGATGGTGTTTGGGGGCGGGCAGAGTAGGTAGCCTATAAGGGCTAGTGAGCAGGAAGTAGGCTCACCTTCTTTCCGGACCTGACGGTGAGAGGAAGCTCCCTCCCACCCTCCCTGAATTTAGGGTTAAATAAGGGCAATTTTGTCACAGCTTAGCGGGCGGGACTTGCCTTTGGTGGTCTGTGGAGTTTGATGGGGTACCTCCTGCCATGCAGGAGAGGTTTATTACGGTTCCTGAGGGGACCTTTGGCATGGGAATACAAGAGGTTAACTGGCAAGCCTCGGGGGGGGGGGATTGTTATTATGTGTTTTATTATCACAGTTAGTTAATTGTTTTATATGTTAAGAGAATTTAATAAAACAAGCTGTGGCCTTTTATACCCCAATCCGGTGTTGTGTGTCTTATTGCATAGGATAACGTAGTCCCTATTATGGGGGTCATCCTTTATTCAAATTCGGTTAAAATCCATGGCACACATGTTAAAATCATAGAAAATTCAGTGGGAAATCCGTTAGTCTGACGCGTTTCGGCTATCTAGCCTTATTCATAGACTTCATATATATATATACTGTGTTTCCCAGAAAATAAGACAGTGTTTTATATTAATTTTTGCTCCTAAAGATGCGCTAGGTCTTATTTTCAGGGGATGTCTTATTTTTTTCATGAAGAAGAATATGGTACACATTTATTGTTGAACAAAAAAAAAGGAAATTTATTGCCTGAATACGGTACGGTAGGAAATGTAGTCCTCCTGTGTCATTTTGATTCCCCCCTCTGATCCTCCTGTGTTATTTTAAGTGATACCCCTTTATCAGACATTTCCCCCATACCTCAGTCACCCCTGTGTGTCCACATAATGTTCCCGACTCACTTTCTAATTGTGATTCAGTCAGACTCCGTCAGGGCAGAGCGAGCAGCAGGAGGCAGCTTGTCCTGTCGGTGGCGCAGGCTCTCTGATTAAAAGAGACCTCGCACTTCCTGTCTGCTCCGGCTGGGCCTTATGTTCGGGGGAGGCCTTATTTTCGAGGAAGTCTTATTTTTGGGAGGTCTTATTTTCAGGGGGGGATGCCTTATATTTCATTGAGAGGCAAAACTGTAAGTAGGTCTTATTTTCGGGGGATGTCTTACTTTCGGGGAAACACGGTATATATATATATATATATATATATTGGCACCCCTGCATTTCTGTCAGATAATGTACCACTTTGCCCAGCAAATTGTTGCAATTACAAATGTTTAGGCATTCTCATGTTTATTTATTTTGTTTGTATTGGTATGACACAAAAAAGTGGAGAAAAAAAGCCAACTCTGACACATTCCATACAAAACTCCAAAAATGGACTGGACAAAATGATTGGCACCTTCTCAAAATTGTAAGAAATAATTGCATTCCAAGTTTGTGATGCTCCTGTAATTTGTAATTAAACTCACCTGTATCAATTAAGAAGTGTTGACAATATAGAAATCACACCGGCAACCAATTAAAATGGTAAGAAACTGACTCAACCTTTCTATTGTGTGTCTCTGTGTGCCACACTGAGCATAGGGTAGAGAAAGAACAGCAAAAAAATTGTCTGCGGATTTGAGAACAAAAATTGTGAAAAAGCATGGACAATCTCAATGTTACAAGTCCATCTCCAGAGATCCTAATGTTCCTGTGTCCAGTGTGTGCAACATTGTGAAGAAGATTACAACCCATGGCACTGTGGCTAATCTCCCTGGACCTGGAAGAAAGAAAAAAAATAATCAAAGATTGCAACGAAGGACTGTTCGAATGGTGGATAAAGAACTTTGATCAACTTCCAGACAAATTCAAGCTGACCTTCAGGCACAGGGTGCAAATGTGTCAGCTCGCACTATATGTCACCATCTGAATGAAAAGGGACGCTATGGTAGGAGACCCAGGGGGACCCCACTGGGGACACAGAAACATAATAAAGCCATATTGGAGTTTGCCAAAACCTACCTGAGGAAGCCAAAATCCTTTTTGGGAGAATGTGCTGTGGACAGACAAAAAAATTACAGTCTTTTGGTAAAGCCCATTTCAGAAAAAGAAATGAGGCTTTTAGAGAAAAGAATACAGTCTCTACAGTCAAACATGGTGGAGGTTCACTGATGTTTTGGGGCTGCTTTGCTGCTTTAGGCACTGGTTGTCTTGACTGTGTGCATGGCATTATGAAATCTGAAGACTACCAAAGAATTCTGTGGTGCAATGTAGGGCCCAGTGTCAGAAAGTTGGGTCTCCGTCAGAGGTCATGGGTCTTACAGCAGGACAATGACCCAAAGCACACATCAAAAAGCACCCAGAAATTGTTTAAGACAAAGTACTGGAAAGCACTGAACTGGCCAGCAATGAGTCCAGATCTCAATTCCATAGAGCACCTGTGGAGAGATCTCAAAACAGCAGTTGGGAAATGGAACCCTTCCAATCTGAGAAACCTGGAGCAGATGGTGAAAGAAAAGTGGTCCAAAATTCCAGTAGAGAGGTGTAAGAAACTCATTGATGGTTACAGGAAGCGATTGATTTCAGTTATTTTTTCCAAGGAGTGTGCTACCAAATATTAAATTGAGTGTGCCAATAATTTTGTCCAGTCCATTTTTGGAGTTTTGCATTGAATACTGTATGTAAGATTTGGCTTTTTGTCTCCACTTTTATGTGTCATACCAATACAAACAAAATAAATAAGCATGAGGATGCCTAAAGATTTTTAACAGGTAAGCCAATGTCCATACTTTTGTCTTTATTATTATTTCTTTTTTTTCTTTATTTTTATCCTTCTACTTCTTTCCTTTCTCCTTTTTCGACTATTTTATATTCCTAATGTATACATAATTTCACATCTATATACATATTGATTCCATGTTGATATATAACTTCATGCCAGTATATGCTCTTTGTAAAACTAAATACTTCCCCTGTCTGTTCTCCAACACTGGACACTGTCTGACTCTATAACCTAAGCCCCCCTCATGATTTTTACGTCACCCCCTCCTCTCTCTGCACTCAGACCTTTTGTAATACTTTCTGTCCTTTTTATCCATTCCGTGTTTCAAGATCAAGGGGCTGATTAATCAATGTCTGGAGGACATGATCAGCTGTAGCGGAATATGTCAGCCAGACATCGCTGAATGCCGACAGCATACACTGTCAGCATTTAACATTGCACAATCAGTTCTGATGAACTGCTTGTGCAATGCCGCCCTCTGCAGATTCACAGCCAATCGGGCTCTAGCAGGGGGTGTCAATCAACCAGATTGTATATGATAGGGCGGATTGATGTCCACAGCCTCAGAGGCAGCGGACGAGTTAAACTGAAGGCTCGCGTGGAAACAGTTACATTAGGGGCAATACGGGCCTTGATAAATTGGCCCATAATCTGTAAATTCTATTGAACTGGTCAGCATTGCTTCAGACTTTAAAAAGGAAGGAACACTGCCGAAAGCTTGTCAACTTATAAGTGTATAGTTAGTCCAATAAAAAAGTATCATTGCTTAATGCAATACTCTTGTTATTTTGTTATATATATATATATATATATATATATATATATATATATATATAGTATATAGAGAGCACTCTCACTTTCAAAGTTCCTTAGTGCCAGGGTGCCAGCAGGTAAATATACAAGGTAAAGGAAGGCACTCACTGGTCTTTTCATCAAATATTTATTATCAAATGCTTGATAATAAATATTTGATGAAAAGACCAGTGAATGCCTTTCTTTACCTTGTATTTTCTCTACAGACAAATCTAATTATTCATTGTCAGCTTTATTTGAAGAAATGGAGAAACTATTGATCAGGGAGCATAAGCTCCAGTGGGACATATGGACACTAGAGACATATATTAAACTTAAAATCATACCACGTGGATTGAGATTAAACAAATTTCCTACGTTTGATGTTACTGACACTGTGTTTATTGGCACATGGAATGATATTTTGTCTGATTGCTCAGTACGCCTAATGTTGTTGTTAACCTCTTACAAATCTAATCTCCTCAAAACCACCAGAGAGGAGATAGGGGAATTACAAACTGAAATGAATTCACGACAGTTAGGAGCCAGTTTTGCTAAATTTGATGGTATACTGAAAACGGTGGTAGCTAAAGTGAAAGATTCAGTTCTTGAAATTAAACATACAAAATTTGTAAGGGATGAGACTGATTATAGCAACAACACAGTATACTCATGGAAGCGTTCAGATAAGGCCATATACAGAAGACAGAATAGGGGGAGGTCTAGAAACAGACGCAATAACAGCAACAATAAAACTAAAGGTCAAGCACCAACACATAACATAGAAGTCAAGCGAGTAACATACTCAGATACTAATTTTGAGTCAGGAGAGGAAACTGGTGCATCAAGTGGTGAGGAACCCCCTAAAGGTATATTAAAAAAACAGTCATCAAGTGTTAGTACAGAACACACATGCTTTGGCTTCCTCTGATCATCATCAGTTTCAAGCAGCTACATCTAAAACCTTAAATGCTGATCCCAAGAGCTTTGTATCTAATTATGTGGAAGAAAGTGCTGGTGCTATGGCAATGCAAACAAATGTTTCTGTTGATGATCAGAGAAAGATAGAGCAGGTTTTTCTCTCCCTCCTCAACGTACCGGGATAGGTGAAACAGGCCAGGGACACTATCATCTGAGAGGCCAGAGAGGGAAACAGAAGTACAAATAAGTAATGTTATAAATTTGTCTAAGTTTACACTCACAGATTCACAAGTCTCTCTCCTAAGCCGTGGCTTGAATTTTGCACCCACTACTCATTTTAACATCTTTAACACCATTCTTGATGTTAACAAACTTATACGTAACATGACTCTACAGAAACATTTTTATACTGAATCACCTGATCATTCAGGTAGCAGAGTAGATTCCAAAATGGATTCATCTCCACATGTTTTACGTACTAGCAAATTAACATTCAGTGAAACTTGTGATGTGATTAATATGGAATGTTTGTCTAGGGACACCCTGACAGATACTAATAGGGAAAGTATTAATGCATCTAGTGGTTTCCAAAACAGGTCATTGTTCTACCCTATTCATACAAGGGGTAACACTTTGGAGACTTTCTTCAAACGTGTAGAACGTGACCTTGTTAAACTAAAAAATTCTGTTGGGTATCAAGCCCCCAATCTGTCTGGACCGGAGAGAGCTGCCCTTAAAGAGCTTCAAGAGAATCATGACATAGTCATACGTACAGCTGATAAGGGGGGCTCAGTCGTGGTTCTAGACAGACTGGACTATGTGAATGAGGCTTTGCGGCAACTTAACAATATTGAGGACTATATTCCCCTTTCTAGGGATCCTACCACTGATTTTAAAAGGGAGCTTTTGGACATTTTGGATGATGGGTTGGAGGATGGGCACTACAATCGGAAAACCTTTGAGTTTTTGGTGGTGGACCATCCGGTGGTGCCCATCTTCCACCATCTACCAAAGGTGCATAAATCCATTGAGGATGTTAGGGGATGTCCTATAGTCAGTGGGATTGGTTCACTGACGGAACATGTTTCACAGTGGGTGGATAGCCTTCTGCAACCCCTGGTTCAAAATCTGTATAGCTATATCCAAGACACTAAAGATGTCATCTGTACACTAGAGCATCTGAAATGGCAACATAATAGTCACAAGTGGGCCACAATTGATGTGGTCGCACTATACTCCTCCATTCCTCACGAGGAGGGTCTAATAGCGGTCAATTTCTTTTTGGAATTTTATTCCGATTTTTCCGTTGAATTCAGACGGTTCATTCTTAGAGTTCTTAAATTTTTGCTTACGCATAATTATTTTTCTTTTGAGGATGGTTTCTATCTCCAGAGACGTGGGACGGCAATGGCGGCTAAATTTGCCACCTCCTATGCCAACCTATTCATGGGTTGGTGGGAGCTGTCCCACGTCTATGGAGATGGGAACCCCTTTAGAGAATTTATTTATTTTTATGGCCGCTATATAGATGACCTCGTGTGGAATGGGAGTGAGTCACAGTTTATGTCTTTCATTGCATACTTGAACTCCAATAATATTGGAATAAAGTTTACTAGTGAGCTACAGGGAAGTGTGATTAATTTTCTGGATATTACGATTACAGGCATGGAGGATGGAAGAGTAGAGACAGAGATTTACAGGAAGCCCATAGCTGGGAATACCCTCCTACATGCACAGAGTTGCCATCCTAGGCACGTACCCTATGCTGTGGCCAAGGGTCAATTTATTCGGGTCAAACGTAACTGCTCTTTACCAAATAAATGTGCTGAACAGTCACAAAATTTTACTAACAGGCTAAAACACAGAGGGTACAGTGCTAAGGTCTTTAAGGAGGCCAGGAAACATGTAGATGGCCTAGATAGGTCAAAGGTTTTGGGTTTGACAAGTGCAACTGATAAGCACAAAACCACCAATGAACATAAAGGAATAACTTTTGTCACATAATTTAGTCAGGAATATACAGAAATCTGCAAAATAGTTAAAAAACATTTTTCATTTCTAGCGGCTGATGATAAGCTTGAGCATTGTATTGCTCAAGGTTTACGCTGCTCCTACAGGAAAACAACCACATTGGGTAACTTATTATCTCCTTCTGTGTTACCTAAGATTAATCAAAAACAGAGTTCTTGGCTCACACACAGAGGCATTTTTAAGTGCCGAAACAAATGCAGGGTGTGTGAATTTGTTTTACCCTCTGATAGCATTAAGTCTGAAGTTACAGGGGAGACTTTTGCTATTCAGTCCTGCCTCAAATGCACTTCTACGTATGTTGTGTATGTGTTGAGCTGCATTACGTGCCATTTACAGTACGTTGGACTCACGACTACTGAGGTAAAGGTGCGCATTCGCAATCATCTCTCCACGATACAGGCTGGTGTAGCTTGTACACCATTAGTGCAACACTTTGCGAAGTGTCACCAGAAAAGTGTAGATTCGCTTAGGTGGCAGGCCATTGAAAGAGTGCTTTGCCCCCCAAGAGGGGGTGATAGAGACAGACTTCTGCAGAAGAGGGAAATGTTCTGGATTTTTAAATTACAAACTCGTGTACCTACCAGTTTAAATTCAGAATATGACTTTTTAAATTCAGAATATGACTTAATAAACTATTGGCAGTAGATATCTCTATTGCCATGGGTCAATTATTCCCTCTTGTGCAGCAGCCTCTCCTGATTCTGCACTTATCCTGTTCCTTGCCTATACTCTCTATTATTATTATTGTTGTTGTTATTGTTGACAATCAATAATAATGATATTATTTCCATTTTTTAAGTCTCTAGAAATCATGTCTCAATATATATATCTATTGTTACATACATTATTACATTGATGAAATGTCAGTATTTTTCTCTCCATTCTTCATCTTTAGCTAATTTTAAGCATAATATGACAGTGTTTATGGACCTTTTATGTCGGCCTATGATGTTATGTTTTATTACTAGTTATTTAGTTTTTAGTTCCTATATAATAGCTTACAATTGGGCTTTGGAACTTTGCTCTTTAATGTAACATCCTTTGCCACATAATAATAATCTGCCTGGTATAAACATAATTTTTTGATCTGTTATCTAATATAAGTGCATATTTCTTAATATTGACAATAGGCTGTATAATGTATGCAAGTACTCATAGGGTTAATCTTTCTCACAACATGTTTTTGATTTTACCCAATCAGGGTGATCCTGGTGCCTTTTTAAGTGGCTCAGGTGCATTGTCCTTTAGCTATGATTACGGCCTGAGGCCGAAACATGTTAGCAGACTATGCGTTGTGATGTACCTGTGCTGACCTCTGGAGTGTTTTAACCTTGTTCTAATAAAGACTGTGTTTTTACTACTTCAAACCGCTGTCTGCAATATCTCTTCTTTGCTATATATATATATATATATATATATATATATATAGTGATGTCGCGAACCTAAAAATTTCAGTTCGCGAACGGCAGACTCGAACTTCCGCAACTGTTCGCGAACCGGCGAACCGGGAGAACCGCCATTGACTTCAATAGGCAGGCGAACTTTAAAACCAACAGGGACTCTTTCTGGCCACAATAGTGATGGAAAAGTTGTTTCAAGGGGACTAACACCTGGACTGTGGCATGCCGGAGGGGGATCCATGGCAAAACTCCCATGGAAAATTACATAGTTGATGCAGAGTCTGGTTTTAAGCCATAAAGGGCATAAATCACCTAACATTCCTAAATAGTTTTGAATAACGTGCTTTAAAACATCAGGTATGATGTTGTATCGATCATGTAGTGTAAGGGTTACGCCCGCTTCACAGTGACAGACCAAACTCCCCGTTTAAAGGTACAGTCTACACCAGAATTTTTATTGTTTTAAAAGATAGATAATCCCTTTATTACCCATTTCCCAGTTTTGCATAACTAACACATTTATAATAATATACTTTTAACCTATGTGATTATCTTGTATCTAAGCCTCTGCAAACTGCCCCTTTTTCAGTTCTTTTGACAGACTTGCAGTCTAGCCAATCAGTGCCTGCTCCCAGATAACTTCTCGTGCAGGAGCACAGTGTTATCTATATGAAATACGTGAACTAACACCCTCTAGTGGTAAAAAACTGTTAAAATGCAATCTGAAAGAGGTGGGCTTCAAGGTCTAAGAAATTAGCATATGAACCTCCTAGGTTAAGCTTTCAACTAAGAATACCAAGAGAACAAAGCAAAATTGGTGATAAAAGTAAATTGGAAAATTGTTTAAAATTACATGCTCTATCTGAATCCTGAAAGTTTATTTTGGCCTAGACTGTCCCTTTAACGCACCGCAAACAACCGCAAACAGTCCATTTGCACAACGGCAAACTCCCCATTTGCACAAGGTTGGATACCAAGCTAGCCATGTCCCGTTCCTTGTCCTCAGTGATGTCATTGAAGGTCTCTTCCTCCACCCAGCCACGTACAACACCAAGGGTCCCCAAAAGGTGACAACAAGCCCCCTCGGACGCCTGCTGTGTTTGGTCTTCTACCTCCTCAAAGCCACCTTCCTCCTCTGACTCCTCCTCTTCAGACTCCTCTCTCTGCATTATTATAAGGTGTGTTAAGTAGTACTATTCCTATCAGTTTAATCCCTGTGGTGTCCCCTATCAGGGGACGTGTATATGGCATGGATTTTAGGAACCGGGAAATGGAAAAAGATGCTTGGTCGGTCCTCCTACTTCAAATTTGGGACACTGCGCGTGCAATCTACTGTGACACCAGATATGAGTGGTGTGTTAAGTAGTACTATTCCTATCACTTTAATCCCTGTTACGTGCCTTTTTTTTTGTTTTGTTTTTTGAAGCCACAGTGCAGCACCAGAGACCAGAAAAATTTGGCATGTACACATGCCTGAAAAATTAGGTATTGTTGCAGCCGTTGCTGTAGCAGCGGCCAGAAAAATTGATGTTTGTTTCCCTGGCAGAAAGTGCCCTAAAACATTGCGGCTTGAACTCTAGTTGGTGGCGGATAAGTCACGCAAGTCATCCGGCATTCGAAGATAACATACAGCAGCTTGTGGACCATTTATAGCCCAAGGCAGATCATCTCATTAGGCCTTTTTTACTCGAATGTATCGCCCAATGTCAGTCCCTTCGGGATCCATCCCTCATTCATCTTAATAAAGGTGAGGTAATCTAGACTTTTTTGACCTAGCCTACTTCTCTTCTCAGTGACAATACCTCCTGCAGCACTGAAGGTCCTTTCTGACAGGACACTTGAAGCGGGGCAGGCCAGAAGTTCTATAGCAAATTGGGATAGCTCAGGCCACAGGTCAAGCCTGCACACCCAGTAGTCAAGGGGTTAATCGCTCCTCAGAGTGTTGAGATCTGCAGTTAAGGCGAGATAGTCTGCTACCTGTCGGTCAAGTCGTTCTCTGAGGGTGGACCCCAAAGGGCTGTGGTGATGCATAGGAGTTAAAAAGCTCTGCATGTCCTCCATCAACAACACGTCTGTTAAGCATCCTGTCCTTGCCGGTGGGAGTCGGAGGATTACTTTCACCTCTTCCCCTGTTAGATTCCCGTTGTGCTGTGACATCACCCTTATACGCTGTGTAAAGCATACTTTTTAATTTATTTTGGAACTGCTGCATCCTTTCTGACTTGCGGGAATTTGTGGGGTGGCCTGCCTCTGTCTGTCATTTTTTTTTTTAAATGTACACTTACACTACTATTAAACAAAATATGAGTGGTGCCACTGGGCAAGTGGGCACAGTATACGCTGTGAGCCTGACACAAAAAAGCAGACTGATGTTTCACAGTCAAAAAAGTTTATTTTTTAAATACTTACACTACTGTTACAACAGATATGAGTGATGGCACTAGTTGGCAAGTGGGCCTGGCACACATGCTGGCAGGCAGGCAGGCAACTGCAATTAGATTACACTAGCAGACTGATGTTTCACAGTCAAAAAAGTTTTTTTAAAAAATATTTACACTACTGTTATAACAAATATGAGTGGTGGCACTAGTTGGCAAGTGGGCCTGGCACACACGCTGGCAGGCAGGCAACTGCAATTAGATTACACTAGCAGACTGATGTTTCACAGTCAAAAAAGTTTTTTTTAAAAATATTTACACTACTGTTACAACAAATATGAGTGGTGGCACTAGTTGGCAAGTGGGCCTGGCACACACGCTGGCAGGCAGGCAACTGCAATTAGATTACACTAGCAGACTGATGTTTCACAGTCAAAAAAGTTTTTTTAAAAAATATTTACACTACTGTTACAACAGATATGAGTGGTGGCACTTAGCAAGTGGGCCCAGCACACACGCTGGCAGGCAGGCAACTGCAATTAGATTACACTACCAGACTGATGTTTCACAGTCAAAAAAGTTGTTTTTTAAAATATTTACAGTACTGTTACAACAGATATGAGTGGTGGCACTAGTTGGCAAGTGGGCCTGGCACACATGCTGGCAAGCAGGCAACTGCTATTAGATTACACTAGCAGACTGATGTTTCACAGTCAAAAAATTTTTTTTTTTAAATTTACACTACTGTTACAACAGATATGAGTGGTGGCACTGCAGGCAGGCAACTGCAATTAGATTACATTAGCAGACTGATGTTTAACAGTCAAAATTACACAGGCAAAATTTTTTAAAAAAACGACTGATGTTCTAGCCCTAAAAAGGGCTTTTTGGGGTGCTGTCCAAACAGCAGAGATCAGATGAGTCCTTCAGGACTGTAGTGGACACTGAATACACTAGCCTAGCTATCAATTTCCCTTAAAAAATCAGCAGCAGCTACACTGTCCCTCCTCTCACTAACAATGCAGGATCAGAATGAATCTAAAATGGCTGCTGCCCAGGAGCTGGGAGGGTCTGGGAGGGAGTGTCTGCTGCTGACTGGCTGTAATGTGTCTGCACACTGTGAGATACAGGGTCAAAGTTTACTCAATGATGACGAATAGGGGGCGGATCGAACATCACATATGTTCGCCCGCCGCTGCGAACGTGAACAAGCTATGTTCGCTGGGAACTATTCGCCGGCGAACAATTCGCGACATCACTATATATATATATATATATATATATATATGAGCTTTTTCCTGTCAAATACCTTGAAACATAAAAAATAATTTTTATTTAATTTTAATGAGTTATACTTACCTAGATTACAAGTTTTGCGTTATGAGTCAAATAGCAGCATTGTGGCCCATAACGCATCATTTTCCCTAACGCAGCCATTACAAGTCTTGTCGGTATAAGTGTACCGCAAGCTTTTTAGCCTGTACTGCAACGTCAGTCCTGCACTCCTAAAAATGAAGTTTTTTCATGGATTCCCATAGTGCCGGTATTAATAGTTTTGCGGTGAGGCTAAAAAAGCGAGCGCTAAACCCTAAAACCACAAGATCCGTAACGCCATCTAAAGTCAGTAGTTATGAGTTTTAAACTAAAAAGCTGTAACATGAAACTCATAACTAATGTGTAAAAATATACACTAAACACCCATAAACTACCTGTTAACCCCTAAACCGATTCCCTCCCACATCGCAAACACTATAATAAATTTATTAACACCTAATCTGCCGCTCCCGATATCGCCGCCACTTTAAAAAAATAATAACCACTATTCCTCCGCTCCCTGACATCCTCACCACTACAATAAACGTATTAACCCCAAATCGCCGCCCTCCCGAAGAGCAAACACTATTTAAATATTATTAACCTTGAATCTGCCGTCCGCCCACATCGCCCCCATATACTAAAGTTATTAAGCCCTACACCGCCGCAACTATACTAAACCTATTAACCCCCAAACTGCAAGCCCCCCACAACAAAATATACTAAACTAAACTATTAACCCGTAAACCGAAAAGCCCCCACATTGAAATAAACTAAATGAAACTATTTACCCCTAAACCAAACAACCCCCTAACGTTATATTACAATTACAATTTACCTAGCTTAAATTAAAACTTACCTGTCAAATTAAAAGAACAAAGTTTAAACTAACAATTAAACTAATACAATATGGCGTCCCTTGCATTCCTATTGGATGAAAAATTTGAATCAGCCAATAAGAATGAGAGCTGCTAAAATCCTATTGGCTGATTTGAACAGCCAATAGGATTTTAGAAGATCTAATTCCTATTGGCTGATTCAAATTTTTCAGCCAATAGGAATGCAAGGGACGCCATCTGGGATGGCGTCCCTTGCACTGAAGATTCAGTGTACGGTGGTGACCGTATGAAGAGGATGCTCCACGCCGGATTTCAAGATAGACGATGCCACCTGGATGAAGATTTAAGAGGCCACCTGGATGAAGACTTCTCATCGCTTGGATCAGGACATCGCCACCCGGGATGAAGACTGAAGAGGCCGTCTGGATGAAGACTTCTTGCCACCTGGATTAGGACTTCAACTCCGGAATGAAGATTGTTCAAGTGGGACTTCAAAAACTGTAAGTGGATCATCAGGGGGATAGTGTTTTGCTTTTTTAAGGGTTTATTGGGTGGGTTTTATTTTTTAGTTTATGTTCTGGGCAGTAAAAGAGCTAAATGCCCCTTTAAGGGCAATGCCCATACAAATGCCCCTTTCAGGGCAATGGGTAGCTAAGGTTTTTTTAGAATTAGGTTTTTTATTTTGGGGGGTTAGTTGGGTGGTGGGTTTTACTGTTGGGGGAGTCTTTGTGTTTTTTTTACAGGTAAAAGAGCTGATATCTTTGGGGCAATGCCCCACAAAAGGCTCTTTTAATGGCCATTGGTAGTTCATTGTAGGCTAGGATTTTTTTATTTTGGGTGGGCTTTTTTATTTTGATACGGCTGTTAGATTAGGTGTAATTCTTTTTTTATTTTGGATGATTTCGTTTTTTATTTTGTGTAATGTATATTTTTAAGGGGTGTTTTATTTTTTGTAGCAAAAGAGCTGTTTAACTTAGGGAAATGCCCTACCAAATTCAATTTAAGGGCCCCCCAAAAGGCCCTTTTAAGGGCCCTTGGTAGTTTGGGGGGTGGGGGTTTGTATAGTGTTAGGGGGTGTTTGTATTTTTTTTTTTATCAAAAGAGCTGTTTAACTCAGTGCAATGCCCTACAAAAGGCTCTTTTAGGGGCCCCCAAAAGGCCCTTTAAAGGGCCCTTGATAGGTTATTCAAGATTAGGCTTTTTTATTTTGGGGTGGTTTTTTTAGGCTATTAGAATTGGAATAATCTTTATTTTTTTAGATAATCTCGTTTGCTTTTTTTTTGTAATGGTAGTTTTTTTTTATTTTTGTAATGGTAGTTTTTTTTATTTTTTGTAATGCTAGGTTTTAGTGTAAGGCAGGTTAGGTTTTATTTCACAGTTAAGTTTTTATTATTTTAACTAGGTAGTTAGTAAATAGTTAATAACTATCTACTAACTAGTCTACCTAGATAAAATAAATACAAACTTACCTGTGAAATAAAAATAAAACCTAAGCTAGCTACAATATACTGTAACAGTTATATTGCAGCTAGCTTAGGTTTTATTTCACAGGTAAGTATTTAGTTTTAACTAGGTATTATTTAGTTAATAATTGTAAGTTTAATTTAGATCTAATTTAATTATGTTAAAGTTAGGGGGTTTGTTGCGATGAGGGGGGCTTGCTGTTTAGGGTTTAATAGGTTTATTTAGTGGTAGTGATGTGGGAGGACAGAGGTTTAGGGGTTAATAGCTTTATTTAGATGGCGGTGATATCGGGAGCGGCGGAATAGGGTTAATAACTTTAGTATAGTGGCAGCGATATCGGGAGAGGCAGATTAGGGGTTAATAATTTTATTTATATGGCGGCGATCTCGGGAGCAGCAGATTAGGGGTTAATAACTGGTAGGCAGGCGTCGGCGATGTCAGGGGGAAGAATTAGGGGTGTTTAGGCTCGGGGTTTATGTTAGGGTGTTAGGTTAAAACTGTAGTTTCTTTTTCCCCATAGATATCAATGGGGCTGTGTTACGGAGCTTTTGTTTCTGCGATCATATGTGTTAGACTTTTTTATTGCCGGCTCTCCCCATTGATATCTATAGGAAAAGCGTGCACAAGCACGTCAAAACACTGCTGCTTTTGTGTGCGGTATGGAGCTCAACGTAGCCATATTGCCTGCACAAGCCGGGTTTTTTTAAACTTGTAATGGCAGCGCTATAGGGGGTTAAATAACACAACTTTTGTGGCGTTCTTTACTTTCCCTATAGCACTCAAAACTTGTAATCTAGGTGTATGTGTTTTACTGTGTTCTGAATATACAGTAAATATTTTACATTCAGATATTTCTATACTTGTATATATTCATAAAATATAAATATGTCTAAAATTATATGTATGTACATATATGTATATATGTATATACATGTGTATTTATGTGTTTAGATGTGTAATAAACACGTATATACACATGTATATACATATATACACACATATATATGTTCTTTGTATTTTTATATATTTATATATATATATAAAACTGTATATATATATATATATATATATATATATATATATATATATACTATATATATATCTATACCTGTAAATATTCATATAGATAAATGTATAGATATTTATTTTACGAAAAACAAACAACATATATATATGCATAGATAACTATTTCAAATAAAGTGTTGGGTTAGCACGCAAGGGAAAAGTGATTTTTGTTTAACAATGAGTACTTTTGAAGTCTATTCGAGAAGAAATTAACATATTGACGATAACCAAAAAGTTAGCTCATGCTAATTTTTTGCTTTCAATTTAATAAGGTGTAGTGTTGGTGTTTAGAATAAAAAATAGTAGCATCTTTATTTTTTGCGGATGTGGGGTGTTAGAAAAAAAATTGCACTAAAAAGTGCCTTTACATTGCGGTCAATGGGGACTGTGATTTCACTTGCAATATATATGTAGATGCTTATGTACATATATATGTATGTGTTAATATGGGTTTATACACAAATAAACACATAAATATATATGTATATATTCATATACATATGTATTTAAAATTTGCTGCCCATTGCTGTGCTACTTAGTCCCTTCGCTGTGCTAGGTTCTATGCCGTATATGACGGCATCAATAGGAGGCTCCAATTGGAGCCTATGGAAGCGCGCTCTCGTGAGTGCATAGCTTCCATGCAATATGAACACGAGGTCACTTTTGCACTCCTCTTCACCTATAATACCAGCGCACATATGCTTGCATTGGTATTATGAGTAGAGCACAAATATCGCGCTCGTAATCTGTCCCTAAGTGTACTAAGTTCTGATGCTAATACTTGAAGTGTAATTGATAATTTCCTAAAATTTACGAAAATGATTTAGATTTTGTAATACTGTAAATGAAAATGATAATATTCTCAGTCCACTGGATCCATGATTATGGGTATTCAACTGAAACACAACAGATGCCTGAGGGGGCGCCCTTGATCCTTTGGATCTTTTATATGTGTGTTGCTAAGTGAGAGTGTAGGCTTTTACACTGTATTGCTTTTTTTTAAGCCTTCAACAAAAGTTACGTTTTACACATTCGGATGTAGCCAGTCTGCAAGCTGGTTCGCCATGCAATAATTATCAGACTGAGAGCTTCAAGGGACATAAAACAATTTGTAATTGGAACATTTTATGTAGTATTACAATAAACATACCAACCAAGGTTTAAACTATCGGAGCATATTATATTCTTATTTGATGCAATAGTTTTTCAAGGGCCAAACACTCATCCACTATTTGCCTTATTTGGAGGATCCAATATGAACTTGTTACTGAACCAAGGCAAACCACAGTAATTTTTTAGAAAATATTGTATTGTTTTACAGTATTTTATCTTACAACCTCTGATAAGGCCAGATTGCAAAATATATGTAGCAGGGTGAGCTTTTAGTTTGCATTCACATAAAAAAAATGGAATAGATCATGTATTAAAGGACCACTCAATGCAGAAGAACAGCATAATTAACTTGTGCAAAATAAAAAGACAATGATTTAACACCT